>NC_137922.1:12650443-12692943 GCF_963457725.1 Sprattus sprattus | reverse complement strand
TTTAAGTGTAACACATCAAAAAACCTTCAAACTGAAAGTCAAAATGTTGAACACAATAGCTCCATGTAATATATATACCTTTATTTCTGCTCCTTTTTTCAGGATTTGAAATAGTTTGAAATAGTGAAATACATACTTAATCCACCCTTCAGAACCAGGGTTTGAGTGCCCTGCGCTGCCCTGCCTTGCTATGCCCACAGGGGCGCCTCTGCTGTGGGCACACGCGGTGGGCAGCCCTCCTCCCCATGGTGCCAATCCGTGCTCTAATTGCCACTCTCTCTGATTCACCCTTTTTGTTCTCCTGTCACTGCCTGCTATTAGCAAAACCCCATCTGCTCTCTCTCTCACACGCATTCTCTTTCTCTTTCTCTCCCCCCACCTCTCTCTCTCTCCCTGACTCTCATTCTCTCTTATTCTCTCTCATTCTCTCTCTCTCTCTCTCTCTCTCTCTCTCTCATTCTCTCTCTCTCTCTCTCTCTCTCTCTGTCGGTGAGAGTGCAGTTCATCGGGCCGAACATGAGTGCAAACATACACGGTCAGGATGCTGGCAGACCACCACCGTAGCTAATTCAGTAAATGACGGCTATGGGCGACGCTTGTTTGTCAACACAAAAGCCTCCAAATGGCCCCATTGTGCACGTTACAGACAGCAGATGCGGACACCCATTGTTGCTGCTTGTGTGTGTGTGTGTGTGTGTTTGTGTATGTGTGTGTGTGTGTGTGTGTGTGTGTGTGTGTGTGTGTGTGTATGTGTTATTGCTGCAAAGTGGTTAAATGTTGGCTGGTGGTCATTGCTGGTTCGCTGAATGACACTTGTGTTGCAGCTGAGGTCGTTGCAATGTGGGTGAGGGTAGGGAGGGAGCGGGTGGCATATGATGCTTAAACAAACACAGGTTAGACTCTGTCACACCACATCTAAGCATACTGGAGGGGGGTGGGGGGGGGGGGGGGTGACATGATGGATGCAGGGTGATGCCCCCCCACCCACCCACCCCCCTCTTGGATGAATCCAAATGCACTGAGAGCAGAAGAAAAAAAGCATGTAAACAAGATGCCAATCCCCAATTTATATCTAAAGCCAACCTTTTATATATTTATCACTAATTTAATTATTGATTGAATTATTTATTTATCTATTGATGTGTTTATTTATTCAAGTAACTATTACTTCAGAAATGACCTATCCTATTAATTAATTACTTACTCCTTCAACGTCTTCCTTAAGTGCTTGGACATACAGATTACAGTACGAGATACATACACTATTTAGTGTGTTGTATACGTTCACTGCCTACGTGGGTGGCCCTACACACACAAATACATCTGCGAGTCTCTTTCCATCTCTCTTGTTGGCTATGTTTTCTGTTGTATTATGAATGCCCCCACTTGACAATTCACCAGGCACATACAGTATGCTAAAAGAGAGAGGACAAAACAAGTCAACATGGGTCAAGTCCAAAAACACACTCCTGTACCCCCGTCCTCTCAAACACACATTCCTCTCTCTTTCTCTCCTCTCTCTCTCTTTCTCTACCCCCCCCCCCCCCCCTCTCTCTCAGTGGAGGCAGTGCTGATGGGATGGGGAAGAGACTCAGGAGCATGACGGGGGAATTACCTCTCCTCAGAAGCTCATCAATGATGGATGGCCAAAGTGCTTCCGTTTTCATGCTAGAGAACGCAAACAATCTCCCCCACGCCACTTAGCCCCGCCATCCTGTAGCCAGCCAGCAGCTATCACCACATCTGCCCCATGCTGCCACACACACACACACACACACACACACACACACACACACACACACACACACACACACACACACACACACACACACACACACACACACACACACACACACACACACACACACACACACACACACACACACCTATTTGCAGCGGAACCAATTACATATTGTATACAAACACTCCAAACAGCAATCAGTCATCAGCACATATCCACTCCGGCACTGACAAGCAAGTACCCCACAAACACATACACACGCACACACACACACACACACACAAACACAGTTTCATTATTGCTCATCACTAATGTACCATCACTGCCGTTAAACTGTAGGACATCATTGGGAAAGAACGGATGAAAAGGCGAGTCCTGCTTCTCATGTGTTCTCAGGAGGCAGGCAATGGGTCAATTAAATATAAATGAGTGGCATACTTCTCATCTGCGGAGAGAGTGGCGACGACACCTTGTTTCCTGCCTGGGAGGCTAAGGAATGAACAAGTGTGGTGCAACACACACCCGAGCTTCTGCTTCTACAGCATCCTGTCGAAAAAACTCAGAATGCCCTGGTGGTGGAGATAGCACAGCCTCACTGACAAGCTCTCACTATGTGTCTGTCATCAGCCATTCACCGAACGATGCGTGTGCGTGTGTGTGTGTGTGTGTGTGTGTGTGTGTGTGTGTGTGTGTGTGTGTGTGTGTGTGTGTGTGTGTGTGGTGTGTGTGTGTGTGTGTGTGTGTGTGTGTGTGTGTGTGTGTGTGTGTGTGTGTGTGTGTGTGTGTGTGTGTGTGTATGTGTGTGTGTGTGCGTGTGCTTTGTCCACTCTGGTGTGAAATGGTCGACCATGTGGTTGTGCCACCGCCGCTGCCTGAGTGCTAAGTGCACAACAGCTTTTCTAAATGACAAGAAATAACGACGCCTTAACAAGCAGTCGAGTCACGCGAATGCTTCATGTGTTTGTGAGCAGGCCCACAAAATATTTTCATGAGAGCATGGATATATTGTCACTGCGCATTCATTTTACATCCATAAATGTTTATAGTTCAGCCAAACACCATGAAGGGTTGGGGCAGACGCTTCATAGTAAAGTGTAAGACGGCATATATTTAGTAACAATTCATTTATTAATCATAATGTTGTAACTGTAATCATGTTATAATTGAAAAAGGTTCTATGGTAAGTGTACCCATACAAATTATCAAAGACAACTACGTATAATGGAGATGACTGTGTGAACCACTGAAGATGCCAATGCAATTATCACCATATGTGACAGGAAGTTTGCAATCCCGGTGCGCATTACGCTGATAGCTGCTAGCATTACAAACTGAGCAAGAACTCAGTGCTGATGAGCCTGTGGACGTGTTGCCAAAACCTCCCAGTCAAGCTCATTACGCTTCCAGAAGGTTCTTACAATATGTAGTCAGACTTGGCACACCGAAACAATTTGATAAGACTCAGCCTCTTGGCTCACCTCAGCCTCCTCAAACAGGGACTCCGCACAATGCATTACGGGCACATTGTCTGGCACAAGCAGAATAGAGCATAAAATTAGGAATTTTAGGTACACCTACTGTATATAAATCTTTCTTTTACTCTGTCAATAAGTATGTGGTGTCTCATTTTTCAAGGGTTTTAAAGAAACACTTCTTCCTCCCTCAACGAGAAAATAAATCAAGAGTATACTGACTATTATACGTTGGTTAAAAAAAATGATACTTACTAATGAAAATAGTCAAACTCGGCACACAAACGTTGACACATATTGGTTAAATAAGTAAACTAACTACAGTTGTTTCTGACATTTTATTTTCTCCTGCAAAGGAAGAGAGCTGAATCTTGGAACGGAGACAAATGCAGACCGGGCCATCAACCAACCTTGTAACCGAATGACATGGCTGGCGTAGATGGGATTTCAATGCAGTTTAATTATAAGAGTAATTAAGATGTTGATAATAGGATTAATTAGTTACTATGCCAAGAGGCTGTATCGCTGTGCTTGGAAACACATAAAGTGTAATCAACATCAGCGAAACACATTCATCTGTACTCAAACGAGGGTGGCAAGGATGGATAGAACCAGCACATGTATTGATTGGTGTGTTTTCTGTTTAGACAAACATTTGTTCATATCCAAATGGGTTTTAAGATGCTTGCCCAACAAGCCATTGCCAGCTATTTCTGCTGTCTCTGTATTTATATGATCATTAATTTCATGTAGATATCCTCCACCCCTTTAAGATCAGTTACTTTCACTGCCTGGGTTTATGGTTGTGTTTGTGTGAAAGAGAGAAAGAGAGATAGACCAAGAGAGAAAGAGAGAGAGAGAGAGAGAGAGAGAGATAAAGAAAAAGAGAGTGTGTGTGCAAGGTGCTCATTTCATAGGCCCAGAATGCTGTGTCCATATCAAAGGCAGCAGAAGCCAAGTCTGTTTAATCTTTAATAACTGGTGCCACACCACAAACCAGTGGCATTCAAATGAACATCAATAAATAAACAGCTTCAGGACACCAGGCCCAAATTTACGGACAGGTTTTTGGGAGTTAGACCAATTCATCAGATGAATTTAAATAATAAATGCCTCCTAATTATACCCTACAGTTATTAGATTATAAATTAACACTCTAAGGTCCAAGGCCTTTTAGACTTTTCTAAGTTGTCTGACATGCCTTGATGTTTTTGTACATTTTGCTTAACTTAAAACATTGATGCACAAATGGAATATATGATTCTATTCTAGACGACCTCAGCAATAATATCATGTAAGTAAAAGGAATGTAGTAAAAAAAAGTTTAATTTAAATCAAATGTAAACATACCCTTGGAAAATCCTTGTTTCAGAGGTGCTCAGACTTTGTACATAAACACATTGTAAAGATTTATTCACAAGACTTTTTATTTCTGAGCCTTGTAAACATAGGTGTTGGCTAAACACATGTTAGTTTAGCATTCAGAAAGTATGTCTTGTTTCACTACCACATATTTATAATTTCAGAGTGTCCTGTACCATTCCTAAATCTGTGCCCCTACAAATGCATATTGATGAGTTGGTGTGAACAAACCTGTGACACCTCTCGCAAAGACAAAGGCCATATCCTAATGGCCCTAGAATGTCTTTGTGGCCCAAACCCCCCGGAGTGAATCTTGCCACATCATGACCCAATGGAGATCACTGAATCACCATCTCCTTATCATATGAATAGCTGTCATTTGCTAATGGGTGGGTCCTTAGCAGCAGAAACCCCACTCAGATACAAGAAAGTGCAACACATCAGTTCTATTCCCCTGACAAAGTGCTTATTTATTTCAAAATTTTGAACTGTATATATTATAAAAGAAAAGGGTTCAATGTTTCCGTGGTTGTTCTTTTTATGTCTCTAAGACGAAAACTCGCGGAGCTTTACATTTTTTTTGACAAAAAAATAAAAATATCCCGTACGAGGGATATAGACCTTAGACAGTTAAAGCCTTGTGATATGTGTGTTTGCTGCATGGCGGATTAATACGCCTAATTATTCCTGCACTTGCTGAAACTGCAAAGCGATTAAGATGGGTTTTGCATATCGCACACTAATGGCAATGAGATTATTACCTAAACAACTCATGAAACATGCAACACACAAACACACACACACACACACACACACACACACACACATTGAGGCACACAGACAGACACATAGACACACACACAGACACATCACATTCACAAATCCTTTACAAATCACTTGTACCCGCATATCTACCAAGTAGAAGCTGATCATTTGTGAATTGGAAATGAAGGAAATGAAATGTGTCTTTCTATATCTATATCTGTATGCAATATTGTTGAAGAGTGCAAGCAGACTCTATTCTCATTTACTGTAACAAGGGAGCTTTTATTGATACACTAGAGAGAGAGAGAAAGTGTCTGTCCGTCACGTGTTAACTTGCCAGAAGTACCCAGGATATTTATATCCCCTAATTGAAGATGTAAATATAATTGACTGATATGCATAATTGCCTGCTAATACATATGCATGACCAGGCTAGAACATGTGACTTGACTCGATATGGCTGACAATTTATGAGAGAGGAGGCCACGGAAAAAACGAATGCCACATAGAGGCCTGAAAGTGGTTTCTCAACCCCCCTTCCATTTTGTTACCTTTGCAACAGTAGATAAGATTATGAATCTGAGGGTGGGACAGGAACATCACCTGCAGTTAAAAACCAAGCTGATGAAGAACTACCATACGTTTCTTGGATGCAAGATGATTCTGCTGGAGCCTGTTAAGGTTCCCCTACAGGGACTGGATACATGGCTTATTTTCCCCCTTTTGCCTCGGAGTGCGGATGTTGGTGTACTGGAGTGTGTGCAGGTGGATTTAGTTTACAGGTGAAGACACAGCATTTTACAAGAGACTTCAGAGAATCTGAAACCTCCTCGGGGGAACTCATGGCAGTTATAGAAAGAAAAACTTGTGTTAGAGGTCTTATTTTTTGAAGAGATTTTCTTTCCTTTTTTTTCGGGAAGCTCACCTTTCATGTGAGTGTATCACCGTCTCTCTAGGAGAGAAAGAGGCCCTTTCTTTAAAAAAAAATGAAAGAATGAAAAGAAAAGAAAAGAAAAGAGAAAAAAGATGACTTGTGTTCTTGAGCTATTCCTTAAGCAGCAACAAAGCTCATCAGCACATTCTAACAATCGCAGCCTCCATCCCAACCTTCCCGGCTCTTAAGTAAGAATCCCAGGAGCCAGGGAACACCAGTGACACCACACAGAAGGCATAGTGCATATTCAAGACCGAAGAAGGTGAGAAGGAAGAAATGAGAGTCACGAACACTTGAGACATCAAAGGTTAACTTGAGGAAACAAACAAGGCTTATGTTTGCTTCCAATGGACTGCACGTATCAGGGAATGAGGGAAAAAAAAATATAAAGTTGACAAATTAATCTGCTCTGTCTGAATTCACAAAAGAATATTTCCTGAACTGAATAACTGCATGAAGAAAAAGGGAATAATAGAAAAGGAGGGGGGGGAATAAAGGGAGGACTCACAAACACAAAGCTGACGAAAGAGCAGAACGGGCTGAGTGACTCAGAGAGGGGGAAAGCGCGACGTGAAAGAAGGGAGAGGTATCTGTCCGGGAAGATATCGTCATGAGCAGCCAAAAGAGAACAACCGCTCCCAGCCTCATATCCTTATGAGTGTGTGGTGTTTGTGTGTGTGTGTGTGTGTGTGTGTGTGTGTGTGTGTGTGTGTGTGTGTGTGTGTGTGTGTGTGTGTCAGGGCTCAACAGACACCTTTATCCAAGGATCCCTAAGCCTTTTAGGCCCATAGAAATACACCCTCTGCATAAAGAGTATGACACACACAAAGACGGTCTTAGGAATATAAACTAATGTGACAGTTCTAGGCAGAACTATCCACTTTCAATGAAATCTGTGAAACTCTTTTATGATCTAAGTTACCCTTATTGGACTTACTGTTCCTTCTTTACCTCAAGCCTCTAAAATATTAAATAGCTATTGATGAGCTCAATTTTCTATGGCAAAGCACATTCCATACAATATTTTTTCTATGTTACTTTCCCTTAAGCTTATATATTTAACTTATATGTAGGCATATCTCAAGATTGTCATTTTTGTTTTGTTTCAGGTGAGCAACATTAAACGAAACCGCCATGTTTACTGCAGGTTCAACATGTTCTGATAATGCTGAATACACAGGTAGCAACACACAGATGCCAAAGGGCTGCCGGGGTAAAAAGAAAATTACAAATCTTCACCTCTGTCTTGTTTAAACTGCAGCTATTAAATAATTATGCTGGCTGCTGAACCAAGTTGACACTAAGAAGCTTTTTAAAGCGATCTTCAAAGAGGCCCATCTCCATTGCACTTCAGAGCCGCACAACTTTCCAGCTTCACTTTGACAGCAAATCCTCAATGAGATGGACCTTTTGATATCTTTAATTATTTTGAGACATGAAAGTGGATTATATATTAACTTTTTCTCCCTTCAACCCCAGACAGATGTGATCAATGGCTTCCCAGCAGCCACGGAGCCAGTAGTAAGATATAAGCACAGTCTCCAGTGCGGTTTTAGTGTCGGTATGGAGTTATAACTGCAGAATACATCATGTGAATAAATACTGAGGGTCTTTTTTAACCTTTTTTTGTTTGAATTATATTCACTTTAATACAGAGTCCAACAGGGTACAGGGTTTTAATTAGCAGTGGGGACCTATTAGCTCAATTGCTGCTTAATCTGTACCTGAAATTACAGATGGCCTTTTGCTGGGTGACGTGCTTCTCACTTCTCATGTCTAATGTCTGATTTCCTTCTCGTCGCCATGGCACTAGAGCTGTTTATTGTGTTAATTAATTGCCAAGCCTAAGTGCTTGTACATAATCGTGTGTTCGCCACCATCAATTCCAGTGAAAAGGGCAATTAGAATGTTCCTTATATGTTATCGTTTTAGAGTGTTCCGAGTTACATGAGGAACACTTTAGCGAGCCAACTACTGAGTGATTTATCACTGTTAATTATTAGTGCGTGAATTTCAAAGCCAGTTTACATCTATCTGATAAGGGAAGACAAGGCAATGTCACAATGACAATTTGATCAAGGTAAATTGAGTGAATTTTCTCTTAACGTGTGTCTAGCCTGTTTATGATCTGTCTATCATATTAACATACTGCTTATGCCGTATGTAAGGCTTGCATAGTCCACCTAAAAAACTGCCCATAGTTCCAATTCTTATACAACAGACTGAGACTTTATTTCTCTTAGGTAGTAGGGGCAGGGGACTTTACTTTGCAACATATCAGTATGTGAGGCTTTTAATCACTTAATATTTATATATATTTGATGCTATTCCTACCGTTTTTTAGATATGCAATATTGTTAAGTTGTATGTTGTTGTTGTGTTATATGTTGTCCCTCGTCGCACCAACAAGAGAAGCACTCCAAATTTCATTGTATGTAAATACAATGACAATAAAGGCTTTTCTATTCTATTCTATTTCTATTTTCACAGCAAACCAGACTTAAACTGGCTAAGATAATTAATCAGCTAAATGTGTTTAACTTGTATCATCATCAATATCACTATAACAATTTAGTTCATTTATTTACTGTCATGAGGAAAACAGACACGGTCCTTGAGCCTTTTTGATGTGGGTGCATGAAAGACCATTGGTGGTCTGTCTTGCTTCATTCGTTTATGGGGCAATGGGCTTCAGTCATACTGAGTCTGGCCAACAGGCTACTATGATGGAACAGCGACCAAAAAAAGAAAAGATTCCAGCTGTTGACCAGTACGTAAAGTTTGCCTCTGGTCTTGCATGAAGTACAAATTACCAATCGTCAAACAGACTAACATTTTTGGATATTAATGGTCAAAGACAAGTAAATTCATTGTGCTTTGAGAGCTTGTCATACTAATTATAAAATCCCTGCCATGTTATAATACATAGTTAGAGAATAAGAGGTGGCAATAAACTAGCTGTTGGGTATCTTCTGCTTAGGGAGTGTAACTATTTATCAGTGTGGGCACTTGACATAATATAAACACACCTTACAGAATTTCTTACATAAATAATCAAACAGACACCATGTAAGGCAATGCTGTAGAAGGCACCCACAACTTAAAGAGCACATATAAAACAAAACATAGAGGCAAGTGCCAAGCAAACTGAACAGGACTAAGTTCGAGTGTCGTTGAGAGACACCTTGGAGAGGGAGTGTCCAAAATAAGAGTCTCTCTATCATTTAACTATGGTAGTTGTTTAACGCTTTGGGAAAACGCATTCTAGAACACCAGCTCAACTGCACAAAAACCCCATTAGCAAAACACCATTCACACATTAGCAACACAAGACTGAAGAAGGCCAAGCTGGCATCCCAGCGAGGGACTCTTCTTTCTTGTGTGTTTTCATGTCATGCTGACACCAAGCAGAACTCGCAGGGACGGGGATCTCACACTGTGCTAAAGGGCTCTGGATTTGGCTGCCAACGCTGTTTTTTTCCTTTTTGTGTGGCAAAGGCAGCAATCTCACTCTCATTAGCTGCCATTTTGTTTGCTGTCACCATGGCGACGCACAGCAGGTAATGGGTGGCGACAAAAGCCGCCGGAGAAGGGGTAATGGCTGGGTTGTGGTCCTCGCGGGCGGAAACCTTTCAGGAACACCGCCGTCAGGCAGCAAATCTCTGGTCTTTGAGAGGATTAATTGTTTGGAATTAAACAGCATGTGTAATTAGATATAAAGGCCACGTTTTGGGGAGAGGGAGAGAGAGAGAGACAAAAAAGAAAATCAAAATCATGTCAAGAAGATTGGATTGGGTTTGTTAGATCTAACACATCATGTTTCTAATTTGTTTCAGAAGACATCAGACAACAGTCTCTCTCCCTCACAGACACACACACATACACACACACACACAAACACACACACACACACACACACACACACACACACACATGCAGACACACACACATCTCAACACGCACCCACAACCACTCAATCTGCTCAAACAGACTGTAACCTAGGGCAACGAAAGCCAACTCTCTGGGTCCTGTTCCCATTGAGATCGCAATGTGATGGGGAGGGGAGGTGGGGACAAGTGGGCCAGATCGAAAAGGGGGGAGACCCGCACCCAGCCAAACCACACGTCCCACCCTGGAGACACCTGCCAAACAGGGCTCCATTATGGCCCTGGCAGCAAATGCACTGGAAAAAGCCGAAGGGAACTGCTCCCGTTCCACCTGCTTTGGAATCTCCATAGAAATGAACCCCGATGGCAAAAACCTTTGACACACATCAATAAGAAAAGAAGGGAGCAGCTACTACATAAACATTTGCTGTTTACCAATTTTCATTTTTTTTCGCCCTCATGATTTTTGATGAGAACCTCAGGAAGGGCTAGTCTCAAGGGAGACTGTCCACATGCTACGCTGAATGATTCCTCCAGGCCACCATCCTTTCCCTCTGTGTCCTCCTGCGGCCATTACCCCCCCCCCCCCCCCACCCCGCCCGTTAACTGGATATCATTTACTTGGTGGCCTGAGATGAACGGATCCTGAGGTGGCGCTAACAGTTTTCTGCAGCGTTGGGGATGGAATATAGCAGAGAAGAGTCAGCAGCTAAGACACCGGCCAATCGACACCGGAGCTGACAGCAGGGATGCAGCCAAGTCAGAGCGGACCAAAGCAAAGAGTACGAGTGTGACAGAGATTAGGAGAGGGGAAAGAACAGAAGAACAGACAGGCAGAGCGATAGCGAGGGGAAGAGGGGAGGACAGCTCGAGCAACAGAAAGATGAGAGGCTAAAGCAGGAGGAACGCAGACGAGAGAAGTCAAGAGGAGAGGAGGCAGGAAAACAGATAACCCTTATAAACAAAGAGAAAAGGGGAGGCAAAGATACACATAAGAGAAGAGAAGGAAATAACTTGCCCACACGCTGCCTATGAAAATACCACACATGTCAGACACACCACACAAGACGCCATACCCTCTTGAGCTAATATGAACAGCCAAACCTGCAGGCAGTTCACCTACGAAGCGACGTCAAAGAACAAAGTGGAACCAAAAAGGGAGCGAAGCGCCTTAAAAACAAAGAGAAAAGCTAAAAGTAGCGAAGCACTCACCAGAGTTGGGGTCGGAGTTGCCGTCAGCTTCGGTCCTCTTGTCGGGGGAGGCCTGCTCGTAGAACTGCTCCTGTGCCTGCACCAGAGGGAGAGGGTGTGAGGGCAGGAGAGGGGCACTGCTCACGGGCTCATGGTCCCCTAGGCCACTGTCACTGCAGCTTTCCTGGGAACCGTCGGGCAGGTGAAACGTGACACGACGTTGCGACTAGAAAAAGCAAAAGCAAAAAAAAAAGAGCACACAGGGACAAAACAATGGTTTGCCATTAGTGCTCAAGGATCAGGACTTCTGCTTGCTTTTATTTGTTTATTCCCCCCACCCACTTTTCTAATTAGTCTTCCTGTCTCCCAGTCTCCTTACTCTTTCTGTTTCTTGTTTTATTTTTCTTTTATGTTTTCCCCTCCCTACATTTTTGTTTTTACTCCTCTTTCCTTTCTATGGACGGAGGCTTGCCAATTAAAAGTCAATTCACGTTCAAAAAAATAAGTTGACTGAATTGGATTTCTGTTTTCAAAATATTTCTTTACTTTCAGGGCCAAGAATTAAAGGGCTACGGGGTTTAACGGTAGATTTTGAAAAGATGATGCCATGATTTTTGCTTGTCTTTGAAAATAAAAATAAAATCAATCACAAACGTCACGTTTCACTGCAAACACGTAGACAATACTTACTATACACACAATGGCCATGCTTGGGGAATCTGAGCACAATACAATACAGGATTTATATTATAATGTATGGGATTTATATTATAATGTACATCACCAGGTGAAATCTTTTCAAGGTTTTTAAGCTTTAAGTCACAGCAATGAAATGACATCCTTCGGTAGCTGAATAAAAGGGGTCGTGAAGCACGATTGTTTCCACAACAGCACACGCGGTGACTTAAAAAACCACCCGTGTCTCCCTTTGAAACACCTGCTTGCACTTGACGCAGAGCTGAGTCTCTGAAAGCGGGATGAATTTATTTATCATTTTGTTTCGTTTTATTCCTTTTTTTAAGTGAAGCCAGGTGAGGAGGAGGGGGTGTGTGTCTGTAGCTCGGCTCGGCTCGCCTGCTGGGCCTCTGCACGTTGGCACACACAATGCTGTTTCACATGCCATGTGCTCACAGCAGGCACACACACACACACACACACACACACACACACACACACACACACACACACACACACACACACACACACACACACACACACACACACACACACACACACACACACACACACACACACACACACACACACAAACACAGAGCCACACTGGTAGGGCTGCTTCCGGACTCTCACCTGCCAAAGGTCTGCTTTCTCCCTGCCCCCACACAACCTCACACTGCAAACCTGACAGGCCACTGTTGATACACACACACACACACACACACACACACACACACACACACACACACACACACACACACACACACTCACACACACACACACACGCACGCACGCACGCACACAACCGCTACAATCTGTACAAACTAACTGACTCCACATGACTACCATGCCATGCTACACCATATATAGGTATAAACCTTAAAATATCCCCTGATATGGGTGTCTACAAATGTCTACAAATGTGCATTGTAACAGGCACCCCCAGTGGTATACAAGACCTAGACACTGTGCAATTTGAAGACGAACAAACACGTGTTTTTTTTTCTGCTAGCAGATGGACGATTTTTCTATTTTACTCATGCCAAGTAAAAAAAATACAAATACCACCTACAGCATCTAGATCACTCGAAAGTGACCCCCCCCCCCATTCACACACATCCACACACCCCTTCTCTGTCCTCCTGAGTTGTGCATGGCTTCTCAGAGACTCTAATGACATTTTCACAGGCGTCTCTGCGGTGCAAAAATGAGCTTTGGGCTAACCTTTTCAGAGCGCCCCGCCGCTGCCTCCAACCGCACTGACGGACTGAGACGGCCTAGCAGTAATTATTGGCAAAACCAAAGGTCCCCCAATTCCAGTGCCATGCAAATGACCTCATTACATAATTTAGAGCATTTCAGAAAGCAAGTGACATTCAATTAGACTTAAAAGAAAGAGAGAGAGAGAGAGAGAGAGAGAGAGAGAGAGAGAGAGAGAGAGAGAGAGAGAGAGAGAGAGAGAGAGAGAGAGAGAGAGAGAGAAAGAGAGGACAAAATGGTTCCAGTTGAGTTTTGTTAGTCTGGTATAACCAGACCCAAATTCACTTCGCCATACACCATTGGGGATTGTTTCCAGACGTTGCAACCTATGGGTGTACACCTTAGGTTAATTAAACCATTTCACCAGCCTTTAACCAATCACTCTGAGATGCCTATACTTCCTGCTTCGGCACCAATGCTGCAAGCTGATATAGTATGCTTTCCCCAAACCCCATTGGCAGTAAGACAACAATATCTTTGCTCTTGATGAATAATATTACATATTCATCTTGCTCCAGCTTCAATTCTACAATGTTCGCCAGCGTTGCTACTACTGTTTGCATAGCTTCATCTTGCTCTCGACTGCCACCGTTGTTGTAACTACATCTGGTCAGTGATTGGTAGGCCCTTCAGAATGGCCCAGTGATGTATCTTGCGAAGAGGATTGCCAGGCTTTAATCCCAGCAAACACTGAGCCAGGCTAGAGTATTGTTGCATTTGAAACAAAATGTCAGGGTGAGGCGAAACCATCCGGCACAGGTAGAGCATGCTGGGAGTTGGATGCAGAAAGAGACCCACCACACTTCAGATGCTCTTCCTTTCCTTTTCCCTTCCATTTGTGAATGTGATGTGTCTGTGTGTGTGTCTGTGTGTCTGCCTGTGTGCCTCAATGTGTGCGTGTGTGTGTGTGTGTGTGTGTGTGTGTGTGTGTGTGTGTGTGTGTGTGTGTGTGTGTGTGTGTGTGTGTGTCTGTGTGTGTGTGTGTGTGTGTGTGTGTGTGTGTGTGTGTGTGTGTGTGTGTGTGTGTTTGGTGCGTGTGCCTCTGTGCATGCACGCCCACTATAGTGTATGCCACTCAGAACAGCTAAGCCTACTAACCCAGGAAGAACCTGACTGACTGTGTGATGACATACTGTGATGAGACCTGTGATCAGAAAGGGAATGAAATACCAGTAGTTCTTGTTCTAGTACTAGTTCTTGTAATTAAAAATAATACAACCTTGATCGAAATGCACAATGTTACTTAAATGTTTTACTTGCATGTATTCCCTTTCTGTGTCAATGAGGAAGAAAGCACCTAATATTGCTAGCTTTCCCGTGGGGGATAACTTTCACCCAGCTCTGAGGTATTATAGAAGCTTACCTCTCCCTGGCCACCTGCTTGATGCCAGTATAGCAACACAGCATTTTACAGCGTGTTGTTAGGCCACCCTGATAGCAGCAAAGCAATTACCCTGTTCAGTGGAGTAAATATTTAACTTTAAAGACCTATTGAATTGAACCCCTCCCTCATTGTGCATCGTCAATAAGCAGTGGCCACCTTCACCTCGGTCTCTCTGAAACACACACACACACACAAACACACACATATACACATATATACTGTACCATACACCCAAGAACATAAGGATGCGCACACACACACTCTTATGACCTTAGCACATAATTGAGTACACCTATACACAAACACACACACATACACACACACACACACACACACACACACACACACACACAAACAGAAATATACAGACTAAATGGCATTGTACGTGCATACACACACACACAAACACACACACACACACACACACACAGAGAGCACAAACTCACTCATTAAGAGTCACAGGCACCCCCACTGCAGTCCCACATGTGCGGCATAATTCAGTGCGTAGCAGGGCCAGCAAGGTCTTGCAGGGAGTAATATGCTGGAGGACCTTGTGCCGAGTGTCCATGAACGGCACATAATGCAGGGCCATCACTCAGGGCCCAAGCCCCCATAAAGGCCCTGCCTGGAGACAAACCAGGGCTACTGCAGGAACATAATTGCTGTATAAAACTCTTTTAAAGAGATAGATAAAAAAAAAAAACATGCGGATGTCGCACAGATTAATCGAAGATGCATTTCCAACCAGTGTTCAATTACGAGTTTGCCAGGCTTTTAGAAATGTGAGTGTTTGAGTTTGTATTTGTGTGTGGTGTTTACGTGTGTGTGTGTGTGTGTGTGTGTGAATTTATGTGCGAGTTCTCGCATCTTTGTGTGTGACCAACAGTCACTCAGACACACACACACAGATATTAGCATAAGACCAGCTTAAGCGATCCTCACTGCCAATTTACATGCCGTCATGGCTTATCATGCTTGTCAACCCTCATTAGCGGCTTGTTTTCAGATTGTAACAGACCCGGTTGAGCCGCTACCACCACCAGCGGCGCCTCTTACTAATGCTCTCCAAACAGCCTCTGCCACTGTTGGCTCTGGCCAGAGCACACAACATCAGTGTCAGGGACGAGTTGGCCGTTCAAAGCCGTAACTCGATCACAAGATGGAATTTGTTTTCCTTCTTGAGAGAGAGAGAGAGATGAGTCTAGAGAAAAAATGGAAAGAAAATAGAACAGGGTGATAAAACACTCCTTGCCCTCATCTCTCAAAGTGATGACGTGTTTTGCATGAACCCCTTGCTAGGCTGTCTTTGAAAACAGCAGGCATCAGAATGGATATAGGAGCAATCAAATGCAATGCTATACAAGATTGCAATTTTCCTGGTGGGTGACGGACTGATCTGGGGATTCGCTAACTTTCTTGGAAGATTTATTTTTCTTTCTCTCTCTCTCTTTTCTCACATCAGACTTAGCTGGACTAAAGCGCATTTGGCTAAAATCGCATTTGACGCTGGACGTTTTTGCATCGGGAAGGGTTGGCTGTGCGGGCAGGATGTCGGCGAACATTAAAAATAGGAAGGCTGATGGGGCAGTCTGTCTGTTAAAGCGTGACAGATCAGCCCTAATGGCATTTCAAAGTTAGCTGCCCCTGAACGCATCACAACAAAGTTTTTTCTCTCTCTTCTCCCCCCAGTCGCACATACCAGCAGGCTAAAACCTTAACGCGACAGAATCCATTTAATTTTTTTTTTAAATAAATAAATCATATGAAGGCAGCCATGATTCAGCAGAGGCGCCTTCCCTCCCGAATCCACTTCCAGGGCGTGTGACATGCCACGTCTGATCAGCACATGCACTGCCCTCTGAATTTCAGGCTTTGACCTTCATATAACCTTGGGTGTTCTCCCATCATTCTGGCCATATCTGTTTGCCATTAACAAGTTGCACTGGTAGCAGCAGTAGTAGCAGGATTAGTATCAGTAGCAAAAAGTATTAGCTGACCAGAGTTGATGTCTAAGATTTACAGATTTACAACTGAACAGAGAAGATGCTCCTTTAAAGAAATGTATGCAAGACCATAAGCAAACTCAACCGCAGAAAATAATTTAAGTTTAATAGGAACAAACCTCATCTATTATCATTCCACATATGTTATCGCCTTGCTCTGCATATCTGAACTCATTTAAAAACATTACTCCCAGAAAGGCTCTCTCAAGACAGGCAGAGTGTGTGTGTGTGAATGATTGTTGATGGAGGCTTAAAGTCAATCTGTCTGCCAAATTCTCAAAGGGGGCCAGGACTCAGATCCACTGGCAGACTAACAAAGTAAAAGTCTCCGTTGCGCCGTCGTCAGACATGAAATTAGGGTAGTCAGAATGAGAGGTGATCGAAGCCACATGAAGTAATAAGTCATTAAGAGAGAACGAGAAGAGGCATTGAAAGGCTCCAATGCTTGATGAGAAAGAAAGAACAAGCGATTTAGTCCGCTGATCAATAGATCAGTCAAGTAAAGCCATTTGAGATTGCTCATTCAACCACACCCACATAGTGACACACACACACACACATCCATGTAGGCTCACACACATACACACACTGTAGGAGAAGGAAACAAGGCATAGGCAGGAAATTGGATCAGTTTGAGGTCCCAGTCCGGCTGTGATATTTCCCTGGCCTCATCTCCGTTAGGGATGTGTGCAGTTAGATTGCACACACACACACAGAGAGAGAAAGAGAGCGAGAGCGAGAGCGACAGAGAGGGAGAGAGAGGTGGGGGGAGGAAAGAAATCACCTTTGCTCACACAAGAGTGACTGCAAGTTGCCAGTCTCAGGCTTAAGGCAGGAGCAAACTAATCAATCTAAGAAACACCTGCATACACACTCCAAAACACTCACACACACTTTGGCTCTTTAACACAAACACACGTTCACAGACATACGTCGATGAATACATACATCCCACACGTACAATCAAACATTTGAACATCTCCGTTTCTCACCCACTTGTGACACTGACAACATGATTCAACAAGCACAGAGAATAGGGCGCACAAACACACACACACAAACACACATCCTTGCATCTGGTCATGTCCTGCACAAAACAAACTCTCACACACACACACACACACACACACACACAGCGACAGCTACGGTCTGACGCCTGCAGCAAGATTCGACAACTACACCAGGGAGTGCTATAACCGCATGTCTTTTCTCCAAAAACCATCACACACCCTCCTGATAACACTCCCTCATCAACAAACACCCGATGCGGCCTGTCACCACTGACTGGCACCTGTGTCCCTCCGCCATCTCTGGACTAGACGGCTCAGCGTGCAATCACAGGTTTCCATTCAGATGAAGGGAGCTCTGGTGTCCGCAGGAAATAGCTTTCACATGCAATAGACTGACATGGTCCAGTGTGCTCTAACCTAACACGGTGTGTGTGTGTTTGTACTGGTGAAAAAGAAGGAGATTAAATTAAAAAAGGGATGAGAGTTTAATGAGGGAAGAAAGGATGACATAGAGGAGGAGGAGGAGGAGGAGAAGAAGAGGTGTGGAGTAGAGGGAGGTGATGTAAGGTAGAGTGAGAGAGGGAATATAAGAGAAATGAAAATGAGAAAAACTAGTTGTAGTGTGGTGGGTGAAAAGAGGTAGGCCAGCTGAGAGGTAGTGCTGTGTGTGTGTGTGGGCCAGAGTGCCGGGGAGCGACAGGACGCCATCACATAATTCACAGGTGTTGAGCCACATGTTGCCGCAGCAACCATTCCCTGGCTTTGGCTCTTGGATTGGGAGAGCGTCTTTGAGATGCAGAGGCAGGCGCCACGGCAACGGGCATCAAACCTGCTGGTCGGTCTTTGCCCGGCTCATCTCAATACAAATCAAACAGCCCACGTCCTCTCTGCTGCCATCAGATGCACAGGCACACTAGCCTGGATACCAGCCTGAACTCCGCCCACAAAATTTTTGGTCTGGGAGATTCAGTCTGGAGTCGAGCTAGTTGGGAGGGTTTAAACGGCCCCGAAAAGGGATCTGACCATTCAAATTGTAAGGGCGGGCTTTATACGTTGATGGACAGACATAGATAGAATACCGGTATACATCGAACAAAGATGGCGCCGTCTCGGGAGCTTAGTGGGACATATTTGATATGATTTAAGGTATCTACACGACTTTTTTTATGTCTACATTGACTCGGTTAGTTGTGTATACGCAACACCAATGTTGCCTAGGATTGTAGGTCTTAACTTATGCACTCTAGACCATTATTGAAAGGTTATGCTAACAGCGTAGACAAAAAAAAACATTGAAACTAATGGTAGCTTCTAGCCTTGAGTGCTAATTAAGTAACGTGAGCAGGCATATCTCAACAGATATTGACAGCGCATTCATTTTGAAAGAGGAACAGAGAAACGCGATTAAGGCATTTGTCGATTGAAAAGATGTTTTTGCCGTCCTTCCTACGGGATCAGGTAAAAGTTTAATCTATCAGATGGTAATAATACTACGTTGCTCTGATTGGTTCTAGGTATCCAATTCAGCGAAGAGGAATTTTCTTTCCTGGTTCGTTGAAACACGCCCCATAATCACAGCCCAGTGGTCCGGTCTCAGACTCATATTCTGACTAGAATTATGAGTATGACATCGTCAGGCTACAGGCACACACTAACTCATTCTCAACCCCTCAAATGTCCACATGAAAGCTAAAATGCTGTTGAGATGTGAACACGTTAGTGTCTGAAACACACACACACACACACACACACACACACACACACACACACACACACACACACACACACCCAGCATATCATTGCTTTTTGGGTCCACATTTGTGTGTGAGAATGTTAGGAGCCCATGCCGCCTTCTCTTCTTCTGTGCTCAAAGGCTTTCTGCCCTCTATTGGCCACTGGTGAGAACTGCTTTGCAAAGGACCAGGGCTGCATGCGTCTCTCCCTCACCTTCCCCTCTCCTTCCCACCCTCCATCCCCCTCTCTTCTCATCTCCTCCAGCTCTCACTTTCTCACCCTACTCGTCAGCTGGGTTCACACACACCAAGAAAAGACAGTACGTCCTTTTTTCTCTCTCTCCCTTTTCTGTCTCTTTCATTCTGTGACTTGTATTCCCTCTTTCGTTACATTTTAGCTTATCCTCTGCTCTCGTCTTCGGCATCATCCTTTCTTTTTTTTCCCCTGTCCTCTGTCACAGTAGATAGTGGACTGATGAAAACTTCCCCCCCCCCCCCCCCTCCCGGAGCGCTTCTCTTCTCTCCGACGCAGCTGACCGTCTGCTGGACACACACTAACAAGCCCCACCTGGTACGACCACGGGCGTGGAGAGCAGGATGGATTATTATCGGGTGTTCTCCTGTGAAAGGGGCCATTGAAATTTGGCTCTTTAATATTTCAGCGGCCGTCGAATCATGTTATGAAGCGGGCACGAGAGGGGACGCGTCCCGCCATCGATGTGACATTAAGAGCCGTCCCACGGGGCACTTGAGAGTGCGTTCACAGGGCTTCTCATGAAAAGATCTCAACGATCATAATGCTGATGCACTGGTACATGTGCACACATATACATGCCTAGAGTAAAGATAAACCCATAATGTCACTATGGGTGACTATACACAATACACTCATAGCACACAACACACACACACACACACACACACACACACACACACACACACACACACACACACACACACACAGAAGTATGTGTTGGGAGTGTCAGCCTTGCTTCCTAGTGCAGAACTAAAAAGTGAGAGAATTATACATGAACTTTGTTGCCTTGGCCACCCGCACAGTTTTTCATCATTAAATCATAAACAGCCTCTCTCTCCCTCCAATCTGCCTGTGTTTGGGCATCTGCATCATGTCAAGTCTCTGGTGTTGACAGATGAGCACGCTAAAGTTAACATAAGCAGACGTGAGCGGGATGAGGGATGGGTGGTGAACCTGCACAAGTGGCCATTACATGTCTTTCCTTTCCTTTGTCTCTCATCTCATCTTTCTCTTATAACGCCTCTCATCCCCACGCTATCCATCATTTACCATCCTCCTTTTCTCTCTCTCTCTCTCTCTCTCTCTCTCTGTCTGTCTTCCTCTTTGTCTGTCTGGGGGCACGGACTCTACTATAACTTACACCCAGTTGTGTCTTTTTTCAAGAAGAATGCCTGTCCATCTCCTTGAGGGCAGGGGGGAAAGAGTGAATTCAGGCTTTGGCTTTGCGGTTTCCACATTCAGGTAGCTTCCTTCTCGCGGGAGAGTCTATTCGTGGTGTCTGCAGCGTAATTTTCCCAGCCGAGACGTGCAGTCTGTCTGGCTATCCAGGCCACTGCTTCTCAAAGGATAAAGTTTCAGTGAAGTGCACTGGTTCCCTCTCCTTTCCTCCTCTCTCCCTCTCCTTCTCCCGCTCCCTCTCTCTCTCCTTTCCTCCTCTCTCCCTCTCCTTCTCCCGCTCCCTCTCTCTCTCCTTTCGTTGGACAGCTGCCTGGGTACCTGACTGTAGAGTTCAGTGCTCAGAGTCCAAGCTCGAAATGTTTGCCCCAACTTCCCTCAGACTATGGGCAAAGACACAGAGAAAGCAGAGAGAGAGTTGAAGTGGAAAGGAGTTTGGGAAATTGCCACGCTCTCTGCCAAAGAACATTAGCCACGCGCTACCTCGCCGCTAACGCCGACACACATACACCAACAGACTCCGCAGATGACGACACCTCGCGGCGGCAGTAGTCCGGCAACCCCTCAGCGGGAGCCGTACGATACCCACACATTCCTGCAAAGTCTCTGTGACAGAAGCACACCAGGATATGCCAGCTTATATTTTCATAATGGCCTTGAGTCAGAAAGCACTAGTCTAATTCTGATAACTGGTGCCTCAGCTGTCCTGGAAGAGGACAGCACAGAGCAGCTGAAATGCCATAAATGTCCCCCTACTAGTGTGAACCACTAACACGTCAAAACCATGGGACTGACAAGCACTTACTTACTGCTGATATCCTTTCAATTACAATAAAAATGAACATCTGAAGCGGTTTCTTTTTAAGCAGTTTCTATCTGGGCAATAGGAAGGTACAGATACCTATGTATGTACCGACGCCTGTATGACCAAGTATCATTTGACAGGCCTGTGCACTGAACTCCACATGAGAATGATAAGAGCCACAGATCATTTCCAATCACTGAGGAATCCTTCCTCCCTCTCTCTCCCTGTAAAAGGGCCTGGCAGCTTGCAGACCCTTCTGGCTTCAGGCTTAGGCCTCGGTGCCTTCACCTCACCACCCCCGCCCCCCTCTCTCCACCAGCCCTCCCCTCCCCTTCCCGGTCCCCACATGCCACCCCCCTGCCAAGCCGGCCTGTCCACCTTCAGCTCCCCCGATGGCGAACCCTCCCGACCGTGCCAAAACCGCGTTGTGATACACCGACATTGTCTGCGCTCAGCATAATGGCTTAATTTGATATTTGCCGTCTCGCCACTTGGAATCCGACAAAGCGGACAACATCTGATCCGTTGTCGAATGAAAGTAGATATAGCGTTGTCGACGGCAGAGACTAAAAACAAATACGAGAGTGATATTTAGCCACCGGTAGATGGATAGATAGAGAGACAGACAGACAGAGAGAGAGAGAGAGCCTGTGGTCTTTTCCCGGCACGTGACAGGCTACACCATCCCTTTGAGCAGTCTCCTTTCATCCAGACTCTTTGTGTGACCAGTGTGCACAGAGTAAACCAGCTCACACTGGGGAAATAACTATAGCAGCCATTCTGTGGCAAAGATGCCCCACAGGCTATTTACGGTAAAAAAAAAAAAAAACACACACACTCACACACACTCATAGAAAAGAGAAAGTATTTACACATTCAGAGATCTCTCTTAAACTCTCTCATACACATTCTGTTTTCACCTTTTCTCTCTCTGCCTGTCTGATTCTGTCTTTATCTCATTGTCACTTTTCTCTCCTTCCCCCCTCTTCCTCCCCCCCCCCCCCCTCTCTCTTCTTCTTGGTATTTTCTTTCCATCATGCTGAAGTTATGGGTGCTCCTTCAGCACCCAGATTTCCATGTTGAAAACTGGCAGTGTAAATCAACGCAGCAACACTAGCCGCAGTGTTCATTCCCATCCCCTGGCTTTTTCATACAATCCACAGGGCCACTTGGGTATGAGGCACCCCCCCTCCCCCCCTCTCTCTCCCTCTCTCTCTCCCTCTCTCTCTCCCTCTCTCTCTCTCTCTCCCCTCTCTCTCTCTCCCTCTCTCTCTCTCTCTCCCCCTCCCTCCTCTACACAGAGCCTCTATTTAACATGACAAATTTAGAAGTTGGTGCACTGTACTGCAGTTCTCTCTGTAGTATTCACCTGCCCTCTGATGGCTCTTCCATCCCTCAGTAGAAAGCCATAGTATTTGCTATCTCCAGTGCAGGCATACAGACAGACCTGCTACAATCTCTCTCTCTCTCTCTCTCTCATAGTGCCATCTGTGCACTATGCCCCTGGAGAGAGTGAAGAGATTTGCAGAGAGAGAGGATAAGAAATGGAACAACACTGCTTAAAGAAAGTGTATCCACATAGCATGCCACAACAGTTCAAGAGTTTGGGCTACCACATCGTTTTAAATTTGTTCGTATCAAAATGCATTTTTTTCCCAGGAGGAAAAAAAATATCTCATATTTCCATGAACAGAGAGATGGAAATGGTGTTATGCTGAAGCATTTTATCAGACCGTTTTTCTTTTCTCTCCCGTATTCCTCTGAATTCACACAAAAAAAAGGCGTCCCCAGCCAAACAGAGACTGTCTTCATTCAGTGCGTGGATTAAGCTTTTTTTTTCCTGATTCAATTTTCCAGATTTGATTCGGATCAGATAAACACAGACATGCAGAACATTGTATCATTTTCCGGCAGTCAAATGATGGAGTGAGTTGACGGCCGTGCTCACCCTCTCAAAGCGCCGACACAAACGTATTTCCCCTTTGTCCTCATGAATGGCAAAGGTGTCAGGTGTCATCAGAGACTCCTGACTATCCAATGATCTACACAGTTTAACCTCCAGGGCAATGAAGGGCAAAACTGGTCTTGACAATTGGTGGCAGCGGTGGGGACAGACACCAATATCTTTACATGCTTAAACATTGTGAGTACAAATAAATAAACACATTTTATATAATAAGGGGACGGCCAGTTTTCAAAGGTTCATCTCTCCGTTAGCATCATTTATTTCCCTTTCAGGGCTGAGGAGGCCCGTTGCAATCACTTAATGGCAAAGAGTTACGCGCCGCGCCGAGGTTAAACACTCCACAACGGGGACTCCTTGAGCAGCATTAATATGGTACCGGGTGCCTAACTCCTTTTTCTTCTGCCCTCAACGGGAGAAAAAGAGAGGGAACAAGGGAAGAGAAAAAAAAACATAAAGACTGAGAGCAAGAGCGAGAGGGAGGCGTACAGGGAGACATTCCGGTGAGATGTGTCAGCCTGTCGCTGAATGACATGTCATCGTTTAAAAGCGGGCTTTGACATTGGGTATGTGGCAAACAAGACTCAGAGTGGTGTGTGTGTTGGGCTGGGCTGTGTGTGTGTGTGTGTGTGTGTGTGTTTGTGTGTGTGTGTGTGTTTGGCGCTGAAGAGACGCTTGAGGACGGCAGAGACATGCGTGGTGCGGTGGGACCAGCGCTGGTCATTGACAGGGTGAAACAAGTGATATCCGATAGATATCCATGTGGACAAGTTGACTGCTGCTCCCCGTGTCTTCCGTCTTTCCTGCAGCAGCGAGCTTTGGGAGCAGTGTTCTGTCTTCGCTGTCCCCTCTCTCCCTTTCTTTTCCCCTCACTTTCTGGTCGAAATCAAAAAAGTGGAGGGGGAAAAAAAAAGGTTTTTAAAACTGCACAGCTGGCTCGGCAGTGTGGTGTTTAATGAGTGCTCCAGGATTTGTGGAAGCCCCAGCCTGACAGTTCCTTCTTCAGGAGCCTGCTGCTTTTTAAGGCAATTAAAAGAGAATTTAAGGGCGCTGCTGTCCAAGTCTTGGCGCGCAATTTCTCTGCCTCTTTCTTCCTCTCCCTCTCTCTCTCTCTCTCTCTCTCTCTCTCCAGCTTCCCCTTTCCCTCTGCATCTCTCACTTGAACTTTAGGACCATATTAACACTGTAAAAGTGATGAGAGTTTTATAGTAGTAGTCCACAGTGAATTGAGCCACAGATCACTTTGTGGACGTCCCTTACTGGCTCTCTTTCTGGAGAATGGTCAGATGACTGCACATCAGGGACTCAAGGGGCTGACAGAGAATACCAATAGATGGGAAATTGATGGATGTGCATTTTAAAGATAGGAACTGGAGAGCAGAGAACAGAGGAATAGTGATTGTATGTGTGTGTGTGTGTGTGTGTGTGTGTGTGTGTGTGTGTGTGTATGTGTGCATTTGTGGGTGTGTGCGTATAAAAGAAGGGAGTTGCATCAGATGCTGCGATGCAAATCTGAGGTGACAGAGGGAATGACAACTCCACCAAATGTCACTAGCATCAACCTGAGTGCTCTGCCAAAGTAGAAAGAGAGCAAGAGATAGACAGAGAGAGAGAGAGAGCGCGAGAGAGAGAGAAGGAAATAAGGAAGTGAGTGTGAGAGGGGGAAGGAAAAAGTCGACAGGGGTAGAAAAGAGAAACAAACACAGAGGACAGAGCAGCACACGGGTCTCTGCGGTTTCTTCCGCTATCACGCTGGGATAATGCAGCTCTTGGCATGCTCTGCCAACTCTCCGCTAAAACCCGCTCACTTACAGCCAGCCAGCCGAGCCCCATGCCATCTCCTCTCTGCCACCCGACTTACTGTAGTGACAACACACAGGCCCCCTTTGACATCATGCAGACTCCGCCAGGGAGGGGGGGGTGGGAGATCTCGGCCCGTTTTTCGTGGCAAAAGGATTCGTGATGATATTGTTATTGGCATTTGGGGCGCGCTCGCACTGCACCGTACAAAGCGCGGCTATAGGATTAGTATTGACTGACTGCACCGCTCCTGGGCTCAATCCCACATTCTGCTGTCAAACTGGAGGGATCAGATGGAGAGAGAGAGAGAGAGAGAGAGGGAGGGAGAGAGAGAGAGAGAGGGAGAAAGGGAGAGAAAGAAAAGGAGGGAGAAGGAGGGAGAAGTGAAGTCCCTACTGTGCTACAGCTTACAGAGACACACACACACACACGCAAAACACCACCTCCACTGAACGCTTTATTTGTATGGTGACGCACTAAGTGCTCTAAACATACCAAAACAAAAAAGGAAAACATAACGGAAGCGTGCCTCCTGGCCTGTGTACAGGCGTGTGTTTGTGTGTGTGTGTGTGTGTGAGAGAGCGAGAGAGGGTTTAATCTACGTCATGCTCTCGCTTGTTCATCCATATACTCCCCTTGTCTCGCTGCGCTCTAATCACTGCCGTCCGCAGCATTAATCCCATTTGCCAGGGCCGATGTTTGGGTAAGGAGATAATGCAGATGGATGCGGGCCGACTCTCGCTCTCGAGCTGAGCTGCGCTCACCTGCATATGCTCCTTGCATGATGAGATGTATACATTAATCACAACCAGCCTAATGAAATACCCTCCCCCCCCCCCCACACACACACTCCACGCCCGAACGTCATGTTACGTGGTGGTTTTGGGAAGGGTGCCGCTGGTGGTTGGGGTGGGGTGGGAGTGGCAGAGGGAGGAAGGGCTTTGAGTCAGCTGACATTCACTCGTCTCGAACTGGGTGGCGGGGAAATGACCTCAATAACCAAATCAGAGAGAATTTCCATTTTTCAAATCCGGCGGCAATTACCCGGGATAACAGGGGCTGCCACGGCAAATCTTCCTTTTTTTCCCCGCTCTCCTCCTTCCTCGATTGTCTCCACTGTAGGCAGCCACCAAATGAATGCTGTATCATGAACAGTTATGAGTGGTGATGGAAAACTAAGGGGGGGGAGGGGCAGCAGCGGAGGAGGTGGTGTTGATGGGGAGACGCAGTGCACTCTTCTCAAAGTCTCAATTATCTGGGCTGCAAAGTTCACGCGTGGCTGCCTCACTTGGTAGTCACCCGTACGGGGAGAGTAATGAGCAGCGGACTTTAAGATTACACTGCCTTATCAGCGAGGGAGAGAGGCGTGCGTCGACATACATATGTGAGAGAGGCTGACCTGGGCTGTGCGGAGATGCTGGGAGGGAGTTAAAAAAAGCAAGCAAGCAAGCGGTGACAGACAAGATGAGAAGGCAAGAGGAACAGGACGTCAGTCTTTAGACCGATTCCAGTTACAGTAATATCTTTAAAAAAAACACAAGATGCTGAAGAATAAGAGTCCGAGAGACTGGAAACAAATAACACTCAGCTCATGTGACAGTGAATTTTGAGTGACATCAACAATTCTGAAGACGTTTAAGGAAATACATGTTATTAGTGTGATAAAAATAGACCATAGGGTATTAAACCTCTATGCTTATTTGATTCCGTCATGCTTTTATCCCTCACACAAGGGCATTATTTATATGCACATATTGACATTGCGGACATTGCATTTTGAGCAATCCAAATAATTTCTTATTACACAGGTTCAAAGAAACTATTCACCTTCTCAACTATTCACCTACTCAACTATTCAACTATTCACAATACAAAAAAATTAGCAAAAGCAATTTCAGGATCAAAAAATGTTGTGACCTCAAGAGTCAACTTCAATGCCAAACTCTTAGAGCAGGGGTAGGCTACTCATTTAGAAACCCAAAAGGTCCACTCGCCAAATTTCCATTCAGTCCAGGGACCAGAACAGTGACGGTCAAAATCCCCAAAAATAACTCCAACAAAAACATTCAAACTATGCACAAAAGGTGATGTGGTCTGACCTTATTTGTGTGAAAGGTGACACTTTTTGTGGTTTAAACCTGGGCATAAAAGGTGTGAAGGCCAGGCGGAGGCACTGATGTAAGTGTACATTAGTGAGTGTGCTCCTTTATTTGTTTTTAACCATATTCATGGTTGAAAAGGCATACTCACAACAGTATGTTGAGGTATGCACACTCCTGTTGTGTGGCTGATCTGACTATAACACTGCATGTTGCTTGGTATGATTGCAGATGATTTATTTGTCTGCCCCTTACCTCAGAGTTATGCGGGTATCTCCGTTTGAAGTGTGCATGCTTTGTTTCATAGTGACATTTCACGTTACCACTTTTGACAAGGGCAACCGGCTCGTTGCAGATTAAACACATCGGTTTTGTGCTCCCCACAAGCAGCACAAATGCATACTTGTCGGTCCACTCTGTCTTAAATTCACGTTTTCACGCCAATATTTTCGTTTGCTGGGAAAAGATACCGTTCACAAATCTATCTTCCCGCGTTGTTGCCATTGACACACAGAACCTGCGTGACCCACAGAGAGCTCGCAGCCAACATTGAGTGATTGAGTTTTAGTTAGTATTACAGCTCCTGATTGGACCTCTGGATTGGACACGGAAGATAGAAGCCACATTCAAGTAGGACAAAAAATGATATAGCGCAAAATCCAGACCAATGAAAACTCGCTTGGATCATGATTAAATGAGAATGTTGATGTTGGCTTCGGTCCAATTTTGATTGCGTCTGGGTCCAGATCCGAACCGCGGTCCTCCTATTGAGTACCCCTGTCTTAGAGTGTGTCTGTCCACACACACATGGGCTCGTCATGAACATGCTCTCTCAAAACGACCCTCATTTGCAATTGACTGAGGTATGTGAGGAAGTGGCAAAAATACATGTAATTTCTGCCTCAATAATGAATTTTATGGTCAGTGAACTTGGCAACAATTATTTCTGTTGCAGCTAATCATGTGGAAAATAAGCATCGCCCGCACCCTTTAGTCCCATTTGTTTGGCAGCCTGCAAATTTCACCAAAGACCTCAGTGTGTTCACACTGCTTGTGCAGTGTCTGCATAGTGTGCATTTGTGTGGCTTTCCAGAAACGAAACTACCTTCATATCATTATTATTATTATTATCATCATTATGGTATTCTTATTATTGTTATTAGAATAATTATCATTATTATGATTTCTTTGTTCAGTTTTTGATGAGTTTAAGTTTTCTCACTAGCACTTTTTTTTTCGATGTGTGACTTCCAATTACAGTCATGTCTGGCAGGCAGAGAGGGGTAACGTATAAACAGAAAGAAGCATGATGCAAGCCTAGCATCATTCCCTTGCCTGTTCTGCGCACAACCTCTGTGACTATGTTTCCCTTAATGGGAAAGGTTCGTTAAAAGGTTCGTTAAGAGCACGCTCTGATTACCGACTGTGTGATCACTGTCTTAATTAAGAGGTATCTATGACGATGAAAGCATGCATTTGAACCGACAAGTGCCTGGAAACAAAGAGAGGTCTTGAGACGCAGGCACACACACACACACACACACACACACACACAAACACACACCATCAAACAATAAAAGCAATCAAATGATATTGATGTGGATGGTCATGTAAACAGACTCATATGGTCTCAGCTAACCAAACAGAAACAACATGACTTATTTGTTGTTGCTGATTACTTTCTGTTCTCCCTATCTATGTCTGTCTCTCTGTCTCTCTCTGACACACACAAACACACAAACACACACACACACACACACACACACACACACACACTCTCTTTCTGTTGACTGTGAAGTCTTACATCATAACCACTGAAGTCTAGTATTACTGCTTGGCTTCTCTCACACTGTGTCTAAAGACCATTAAATCCCATTCTTCGAGTCATTTCGAAAAACATCAAAGACTTGCATATAACTTGTAATGAATTACAAAAATAAAAATATCAGGAGTATTAAAAGAAGCTCTCTGTGTGTGCATGGGGGATGGGGGGGGGCAGATAACTAACAACGGGTAACGAACTTCCAATGAGCACCTTCCCTTCTGGAGGGGTAGCTCAGATGCTCTTGCTGTGCGAAGTAGCTCAGTGGGGTAAAGCGAAGATGTGTACCATCTCACCTGAGACAATCCTGCATCTGTTCCAAAAGTGTAAGACAAGCTGCTGCATCTGTCACCTGTGTCTGTGACTGTGTCTTGTGTTCTTCTTTTAATTACTACTTAAATCATTATTTTGTATCACACAGTTGGGTTGCTTTCGCATTCCTCGAGGGTCTGGAACGAGAGAGGCATAGAGACGCCAGGCCACACTGATGAAGACTCCACGACAGACAGAGGACATTTTGTGGTGTGTGTGTGCTTTGAGAACGTGCTTTAAAAAAAACATTAGCTTGCGTCACCTTTACAAGCCAAGCAGCTTACACGGCATCTGTTTACATTTATTTACTTTGTGTTGACATTTACTTTTCCTCGATGTCCAAAGTGTTTCTCCAAGTCATTAAACTTCCGAGCAGTTAAACTCTTAAGAGGGTCTCGTTCACACTGCCTGCGAAACTATAAGACACTGCAAAAACCAACAAGGCCTCTCTCCAGCAGTCATCAGCTAATCAACAGTGTAAATGTCAATAAGATGAGCTTCGGCTCTATACTCTTTAATCCCTTTAGTCACCGGAGTTTAAAATGCGACACGGCCGAGGAACTGTTAATGAGAGAGAGGCCCGAGAGGAGAAGAGGGCGGGAGATGTGTGAGAAAAAAAAACAGGTGTGTCTTTTTAACAGTCAGACAGCGGGGCCTCGAGAATGAAGAGGCAGGGAGAGCAGGTGTGTGTCAACTCCTTACATCACCTAGCTCCTGTAATAGGAGCATTAGGAGATGTTAGAAAAATGCACACCCACACACACACACACACATACACACACATACACACTCTCACACACACACACACACGCACAGACACACAGACACATCGCACACAGACACACACACACAAACACACACACACACACACACACACCACGAGTGTGTAGCAGGTGTTCTGACATACACACAATTTTCCTTTCAGACCAATCTACCCACACACTACACACACACACACACACACACACACACACACACACACACACACACACACACACACACACACACACACACACACACACACACATGAATGCACCCACAAACACACACACCCAAGGAAAGAAAAAAAAACGAGACCCAGACACAGACACAACCTTCCAAGTGCAGCATGGAGCACAGAGCGCATACACACGCGAAAAGAGGAGGGGAAAAAAGGCCCTGGCGACATTTCCTTGCCTAATGCAGCGTTGTATTGGTATATAAAATTCCGCCCTAGGTCTCACAGCCAAGCCAAAACAACTTAATGGATTAATTGGGGAACCAACAGAGCTAATTAGGCCTTTGGGGTTGCGCTCGCAGAAGCGTCGTCAACACGCCGCCTTGCGCTCTCTCTCTCTCCCTCCCCTCAGCAAAGGCCTGCTGTGCAATCAAGACAATTAGCAAAGATGTTGTGTCACTGTCCAAGAATTAGCAGGAGGAAAGGGCACGGCCGGCCTCATTAGAGATGGAGGGAGGACTCCAGGAAACGACATAAATAGGGGAAAAAAGGAGAAGAAAACAAAAAAAGAGGAGGAGTTGCTTTGAGGTGGGGTATTTGTCTAACGCTAAGCAGAAGGGTGAGGTGGAGGGGACCCCTTTGAAGTGTGCCAGGCTGGCACTTCTCTGTCTCGTGCACGTGAGTGTGAGTGTGTGTGTGTGTGTGTGTATGTGTGTGTGTGTGGATGTGTGTGTGTGTGTGTGTGTGTGTGTGTGTGTGTGTGTGTGTGTGTGTGTGTGTGTGTCTGTGTTTGTATCTGTGTGTGTGTGTGTGTGTGTGTGTGTGTGTGTGTGTGTGTGTCTTGGTGTGTGTCTGGGTGTGTGTCTGTGTGTGTGTCTGTGTGTGTCTGTGTGTGTGTGTGTGTGTGTGTGTCTGTGTGTGTGTCTGTGTGTGTGTCTGTGTCTGTGTGTGCGCGCTTTCGCAATCTCCATCGCCTGAATTCAGCGATCGCCCTGTGGATGCGGTGCCTCGAAGTTCGCCAGAATCCCCAGAAGCACTGATGCTGGCTACAACAGCAAGATTTGCATCACATGTTTTTCATCTCAAATTAATGAATGTGATGGCTGATGACGACTTCAGGTGTAAATATGAGACATGGCAATGCGCTTAAAAAACAATGATGAAATGAGTTGTGTTTTTTGTATTTTTGTGTATCACATAGACGGTCATTAGACCTTGAAGGTGTTTTTAAGTAATTATGAGGAACTTGCTGATGGTGGTGGTGGTGGTGGTGGTCGCAATGATGATGAAAGTTGTGACAATGATAATAAAAGTGATGACACTGTTTCTGTCACCTTTCCAACCATGTTGTTGTGTTGTTTTTGGCAGTTCTTTCTGGTGTTGACATGATGAGAGTGATGTAGAAAATGAAGAAAGTGACGAAAAATGGATATTGATGTTGTTGTTGTTGATGACGATGATGAAGGTGATGAAATGCTTACTTAAGGTTTCTCCTTCAACTTGGCGGCTGCATCACCTATTTTAAATGATTGCAGTGGCAATGCAAATCATGTCACTGACCTACACGCTTTTTTAGAAATGTTGGCTACAGTGATGAAATAGAATGGTTTTCTGTTTTGTCTTTCTCTCTGCTACCTTCCCCTCTTCTTTTTTTATTGTTGCTGTTATTGTTGTTGTTAGTGTTGTTGTCTTCATCAGAGAATTCCCACAGAGGCCTACTAGTTCCCCCCAGATGGCCGGCTAACAGCTGCTTGGGTGCCCCAGCTAACACCCCCCCCCCACACACACACACACACACACACACACACACATACACACACACATACACACCTCCCACATGGAGGCAAAGCACAAATTGATTGGTGTGCTCTCTACCTTCAAAAGGACCTGAACTCAATTTGCTTGCAATGGCTTCAATTTCCTGGCCCTCAAAAAAAAAGAGACAGAAAAAAAGAAAAGGTGTCTGGCCTCCTTTTTTTCCCTTTTTCTCCAGAAGGCCATCATTTCATTTCATTACCTTGTGCGAGTTCACCGGCCCTGTGCCTGGCTCATCTGTACCTTAACTGGAGCTGTGTGTGTGTGTGTGTGTGTGTGTGTGTGTGTGTGTGTGTGTGTGTGTGTGTCTGTGTGTGTGTGTCTGTGTGTGTGTGTGTGTGTGTGTGTGTGTGTGTGTGTGTGTGTGTGTGCGTGTGTGTTTGTGTGTGTGTGTGTGTGTGTGGTTACCTGTGTCAGTTTATGTGAGTATGTGTGTGTGTGCATGTTTCTGCATTTGTATGTGTGTGTGTGTGTGTGTGTGTGTGTGTGTGTAAGAGCATGGTTGTGTGGGAGTGTCAGCTCATGGCCGAGAAGGCCAGAGACGTGCTTGCTTAAAGGCCACCCCTCCACCTCCATCATTTATCACTTCCCCAATCTGAGAGAATGACAAGGGAAGGCAGCGAGAGAAAGAAAGGGAACAAGAGAGAGGGAACGGGGATAGGTAGGATATGTGCTTCCCAAACTCCCATGCTACTGATCCAAACAGTTTCCCAGGCAGATGAATTGCAGCAGTCACAGTCCACTGATCTAGGACCTGCAGTTAGATGTACAATATCCGATGGGGTCAGGCACAAACCCCTTCCACAACATTAACAAGATAGGATGGTGCTACAAACACATAGAACAAAAAGTGTGTACATTATACCTTATGGAAATTGATGTAGTCATATAATTACCATTGCATACATGTATGCTCTTGTGTGTGTGCGTGCCATGTTTATTCACAGTCTGGCCTCACCCTCACCCATGGCCTATGCTAAACGGAACCTCTCTAGACATCCCCTCTCTACTCATGGCCTATGTAATTCACATCACCTTCTCACCAGGATGCGTGTTCCGGAACATTCCGTGGGGGGGGTGGTGGTCACCCCCCCACCCACTCACATCCCCCTTTGCCCACCTTGACCTACCTTGACCTATCACCCCAAGGTATCCTCCCATGATCGACCAGTATTTAACTTGTAACACTGTGATACTCTTCAGTCTTTTACCCTGTCTACTTGATTTGGAAATGGCTCCCTGCAGGCGCACGTGAGAAATAAACACCAAGACCTTTGATTCACCTCGTGGTTCTATTGTCTAAAGTTTATCGCTGGATTCAGAGCTATCACTTTCTAAAGGTGCTTCCTCACTACAAGCAAATCCGACCTCTCACACACACTTATAAACACAAGTGCAAAAGCTTTGTAAACATCTTTACACAAGTAGAAGAAAATGGAGAAATGGATGAAGTATGGAATTGTGATGCCAGCTCGCCATCTGCCAGAAAAGCTAGTAATAGCCACAATTAAACAATCAGAAAAAAAAAGTAATTAAACAAACTGAAAAACTAGCAATCGTCACAATTAAACAAACTGAAAAGTGTCTTACCTTTTATTTTAAGAAGGATCAGGGTTGAATGAGGCATAGAAAGAGAGAGAGAAAAGAGAAAAAGAAAGCAATATGTCAGTTAAAGAAGTACTTCACTAACAGTGGTTAAAAGTCACTCACATTCTGACCATTCAACACTGACAGTTAGCTTCAAAACTACGATATGGACACACCTAATGGTCTCTATTGGATATCCTGTGACTCCATGACTTTCATGATTAGAAAATGTTGTCTTTTTGTTTTCAAACACAACACAATGTGTGGGTAGTCAGGATAATGCAGAGGTGGTACCTCCACAAGGACAACACAAGGGCAACTGGGTAAAAGATTTGCTTCTGTGAAGAATTATTGGCAAAGCTACACACCAGCTCTGTGACATTCATGTGGGTTGAAAAAAAAAAAAAAAACACAATGTCCTCTACACAACAACTCGGGATTGTTGTTTCTTCATTTACATTTCAGAACAGCAGAAAACAGATAAAAGAACAGTTTGGGTTCTGGTTTAGTGCTGTTTTATTCTCTACTATTTTATAATTTCATGTCACACATACACAAAACACACACACACACACACACACACACGCACACAAACATAAACACACACAAACACAAACACAAAGACCATTAGCTATCACTGCACAATGTAATTACAGAATGTCTTTCTAGACATCCCCTTTCCATACAGTCAGGGGGCCTTTTATGCAATTAGTAGAGTACAGCACAGTTTGCAATGACTGTGTACCTCCCTGTAAACCAGAGAGAGAGAGAGGGAGAGAGAGGGTGCATGTCTGTGTGTGTGTGTGTGTGTGTGTGTGTGTGTGTGTGTGTGTGTGTGTGTGTGTGTGTGTGTGTGTGTGTGTGTGTGTGTGTGTGTGTGTGTGTGTGTGTGTGTGTGTGTGCGTGTTCGTGTGTGCGTGTGTGTGTGTTTGTGTGTGTGTGTGTGTGTTTGTGCGTGTGTGTGTTTTTTGTATGTGTGTGGTTGTGTTTGTGTGTGTGTTTGTGTAAGAGTGTTTATGTCCTCTGAGGACCCTCCGCCCCCACCCCTAGCTTGGGGTGTTTATCTGCACTCTTCGTCATTCTGCAGGGAAGGCCCTCTCCCTCAATCCTTTTCCTTCTTCCTCTGCTCTTCTTCCTCCTCTCCTCTCCCCTCCTCTCCCTCCTCCCCTAAAAGGCTTTCTCATCCCTTCCTATATCTGAGCTTCTGCTACAGCAGCAACCTCAAATGCAGCACAATAAAATTAAGGCCATTCACTCTCCAAGAAACAAGCAAAGGGGATTTAGAAAAACCCAGTGCTCAATCTCTCTTTTTTCTCTGTCCTCTCTCTCTCCTCTCTCTCTCCATCTCTCTCTCTCTACTGCACTTTCTCTCTCTCTCTATTTCTCTCTCTCTCTTCCCCATCTATCCTCCCTCCCTCTTTTTTCATTTAATTTTGTGCTGATTTTTCCTATCATGAAGCCTATTTTATTACGACACCATATTTTCTTTTTCCCCGTCCCTCCCTTGTTTTCATCTCTGTTTTGACTGTGTATTGTTATAATTTCCAAAAAGCGCACACGACTTCCAACTGTGTGGCTTATTGTGTTTAAATAGATTGACTGCACATTTCTCTCCCCCCCCCCCCATTCCAGAACAGTGCAAATGGGTGCCATTAGTGAGGCCGCTCAACCTCAAAGTACGGGAATTTTTCATGACATGACAATGGCAATTTGTCATGCTGAGATTTGTAATTAATGCATTTTATCTACATTAACTCTTTGATCTATCAAAATCCTGTCTGCCGCGAAACACTAGACTATTTTAATGGCAAAAAGAGAAAAAAAAACAGACAGTGAGAGGAAAAAGAGAAGAAGAAAAAAACTGAAAGTAAAAAGCTCTGAAATCAATGTGGATATTGGGTCAGTAACTTCGCAGTCAAGCGTCCATGACAAAGTCTGTACACACACACACACACACACACACACACACACACTCACACACACACACACACACACACTAATGACAATCCAGTAGGAAGGAGAGAAACTGCACGAATGGACACAACTCTGCAGCTCTGAATAACAGTGCATGTGGAGTCGGCTCAGTTTGTGCCACGGCAGACAGATGCTAATGTTCAACAACCAATACAGGATCAACAGGATATAGAGAAAGTAACACATAAATCAAAGCTAATCCAAAACAGATCAACAAGACCCACACACACACACACACAAACATACAATAACAACAATAAATCCTCATTCAAAAACACAAACAAAAACAAATTAATCTTTTTACATTAAAAGCTTCACATTAGCATGGTAACACAGCAAGTATACTGGCTTCCTAATACTGTGCATCAAACCAATGCCAATGCACTGATCATATTAAACTATTAAGGCACTATTGCATCATATTACTTCCTTGGCAGTGCCCTAACCAGCCTTCACTGTTTTGCATATCCGCACAAACAAACAAGCCTCCTCTTGCATCTATATGCGCAGTATTATATCACAACACTAAAATAATACTGATTCATCATCATATTTTTTTCTTTGGCACTCACTAAAATAGGGTACAGTATTCCCCCACTTTGCCAGATATACGTATAGGAGCCACTCGCATGGAAACAGAAGCTAACACTGATATCTGCACTGAGGCAGCCGTGATGACTGTATGGATGCATACAAGAGGGTCCAGACAGGAGCAGGACGCTTTAGAAGTCACAGTGGCCAGGTTTGCCCTGACCCCTTACACCTCTTACGGTCTGTGGTTTACCAAGTGGAACATGATTGCCTCTGTGTGTGTGTGTGTGTGTGTGTGTGTGTGTGTGTGTGTGTGTGTGTGTGTGTGTGTGTGTGTGTGTGTTTGTGACAGAGAGAGAGAGAGAGAGAGAGAGAGAGATAATATGTGAGAGATGGAGCATGGCAATGGTGTCTAGAGAGGCCTGCAAGTCATCAATGGGAATGAAAATGAGAACTGGACACACCGTCACACACACACACACACACACACACACACACACACACACACACACACACACACACACACACACACACACACACACACACACACACACACACACACACACACACACTATCCACCACCTCTACCGCCAGGGCACACTCCAGGGAAATTAGCCTACAATGTATTGAGGTATTGAAATGAAGTATCGAACTTGTCACTTTATCCCCAATCTCTCCCACACACTCCCCGTCCCAAAGTGACAGAGATGGAACCTGCCGATTCTCTTTATGAAAGGATTGTATTACAGCGTAGCATCCTCTGGGGGTGCAGAGGCCAATGCATACAGACTAGCGCCGATGCCTATTTCAGGAGGACATGACCTGCAGCCATATCAATTCAGACAGATACACAGCCATATAAATGCCGATACAACCCACTGGAGACACACCACATCTCTGTTCACACACGGTGAAATCATGTGCCTCAATGCATAAACATTACAGACAACGGCTATTTGAATGCATGGACAAAGACAAATAACAGCTATGCCAAACATGACTTTCTCAAGAGTCTTCTGCAAACACACACACACACACACACACACACACACACACACACCACAAGTTTAGTCACCCGGCTGAATACATACCAGAGACAACCTACCTATTAAAACTCGTCTCATCTTTTAGTCGCGCCCACGCCCACCACCATTCCCACCCCCCACACCCCCTGAAAATCGCTCGCACCCATTGCAGAGCACTGACACGTGGCGTTGTAATCTGATGTCTCTACAGCCGTGCTTGGGTGCACTGCGCTCGTCTCCAGCTATCTTCTAGCGCCCAGCGCTTGTCAATATCCCATTACAAAATGCATTCACTGAATAAAAAAAGCACATTGTACAGCTTGTTTATGGGAAGATGGCTGCAGGCGAGGACAGGGAGACAAAGCTATAGTCATAGTCCTCCACCATGGGAGAACTGCACACAAGCTTTCTTCACTTCATGTACTTGAAGCTAGCTGGTGGCTAGGACGCCTGATATAGTTTTCCTCTCGGTTTAAGTCTGGCGGTGCATTAGCAGCCCAGGTGTTAGCATAGGGGGATTGCACACCTAATGGCTAGGGGAAGTGACAGGTGAGGTGATGTCAGCACTTTTTTTCCGGGGCTGATTCAGATGTGGCTTATTTGTGCAGAGCCTGTGCTGTTTTTTTTTTCGTGAGAAGGAGAGAGAGAGAGAGAGAGAGAGAGAGAGAGAGAGAGAGAGAGAGAGAGAGAGAGAGAGAGAGAGAGAGACAAAGAGAGAGGCTGTCGCTAGAGATGCTGTATAAGTGATGTGATGTGATTTAGAGCAGTCTGATCCCCCCGTGAGGTGAGTTTGGAGCCAGGAGCTGGCACAACTACCAGGTGGGGGAGTCAGGGGGGTGGAGAAAGAGGGGGGGGGGGGGGTGGATGCCAGGATGATTGACAGTCCGTAAAGCTGGGCTTGAGTGACAGGTGGGGAAATTATGACTGAACAAACTACCAGGAGCTTGTCAGTAAGCAGTGAGCACCGCCAAGAGGTACAAAGAGGAAAACAGACTGCAGGAGTAGAGAAGGTAGAGAGAATTGAGTGAGAGAGAGAGAGAGAGAGAGAGAGGGAGATCGAGAAAGGGGAGAGAGAGAGGGTAGAACAAGGAGGGTGGCCAACACCCCTTTCAATTGAATTTAAAATTGAATTTCCCATAAAAGAGTCCATTGTTGCACTTTGCTCAGGCATTCAGCACCCAACGGGCCGCCTTCAGCGCACTTGCATTTGGAAGGTGACCACGTGTGAAAAGCCTATTCTCCAGTGTGACAGTGTGCTGTGTCAGACGTAATGGCCTTAAGGACTCATAAAAAGCACAGCGCGGGCACCGACACAATGACAGCAGACTGAGCAGTCATAAGCTCTCCCCTTATAACCACCCCCACCATCACCGGCACACACAGCGCACGCTTCCTGTTCAACCACGGGGTTGTCAATCAAACAAAGCGCTCACGAGTGATTGGCTGAAGTATGACAGCGAGCTATTGCAATGCAGCTAATGGCCCCTACTTACAGTCTGTTTGATGGCTCGTACAGCAGCGTGGCACGTCGCGCCGAGCAGAGTGATTGCCCCGTTCTCTACCGCTCTGGATAAAGAACAAGGCCCCCACCCCAATCCAGTTTGCTGGCTCGAAGAGTCTCAGTTTTTTTCCCTGTGTGGGAGTTTTCAGACTGAAACATGAAGCAGCGATCCCTGACTCATTCCCGAGGCCTCCCGCTGACTTTTCTTTGGATACCGAAACGGGATCTTTCATCGTACATCTCTGTCTCCTCTCCTTCTCCCTTAGTGTCTTTATTTCATTCCTTCTCTATGTCCTCCTTGAGGCAGGAATGAAGAGATTAGGCTTCCTGTGTGTAATCGTGTGCATCAGTGCGGATTTAACTAACTCTAAGCCTGTGCTGAGACTACTCTGAAACATGGAAGCCACTCTTTGGGGATGTACTATCTAAAACTTTGGGGATGTGCTATCTAAAATCTCACATGCACACAAACACACACACACAAGCAAACGCCTTACGTATATGTAAAGCCTCACTTTTGGTTACAGGACTAAACTATAGCTGTGAAAGATTTTATTGTCAATTGTTTGTACTTCTCAAGTGTACTTTAGATAATTGTATTGCTTTCAGACATTCACATAAAAACATACAGCACCAACCTCTAAGTCACTCGACAAAATGAACCCTATTATAGACCTAAGAAAGAGGTCAGCCCAGAGATGCTACAGCTGCCAAAGAGGAGACGGTGTAACCCAGTATTACTATCATTTAAGACACTGAGGAACACATGGGACGTTCTACGATTCGCAGAGGTGAATAATGGAAAAAATAGAAAATAAATAAGCATTGATTTTCTTTCACAAGCCACAGTGATGCAGCCTCTGAAATTGCACCCCAAAGCAAGATAGATAGACCTGACTGCGTTGCTGTGCCAACCAGATAAATCAATTAAAATGACCTGATCTGACAAGCTTTTGCATCGTGCTAGTGTTCAGCGGGATTAATACCCTTTCGTTGCCAGTGTTACGGATCTACTAGGGTTCATGTCGACTGGGAAGGAGAGACCACTACAATGCAGTTTTACGTGGTTGACCTTTTTCCAACCAATTGCGATGACCGATTCGTCCAATGGGGAAGACAAAACAAGCTCTGCAAATGTGCAGATGTTTAGTAAATTATGCAAATTTCCTGCATATTTCATAAGCTACTATATATCAACGTCAGTTTAAATGTAAGTAACTTCAAGTCTACTATGCCAGTAGGCTGTTAGCTTGAGGCAAGTTGGCAACTGTGTGCACAAACCTAAAAGATCTTATAGTTAGGCCATGGCCTCATTTTGCCGAACTAAGTATGTGGGTAAGCCTACATAACCCAAACCAATTTGCATTGGGAAAGTTGAATGAGTTGAGGGGTAGACAAGCTTGCAAAATGCAGTCAGAAGACTGTTCAGCGGTAGGCCTCGGTAGTTTTATATCCGTGTGAGTCAGAGTGTAGCCTACTGACCCAAACAAGAGCTTAAAGCAGGAAGGAATGTTGCGTGTATCCCAAGCACAACGCAAGTGCTGAATAACACCTTGCCAAGCAAATTCAGCTAAAACAAGAGCAATCCGAGATTTCTGACCTCCAGCAAGGAGGTGCACAAATCCGGATCCAGAATCCGGATCCAGAAAGATCCGCCCAGTAGTTTCTGAGAAATCTTGTCCACAGACAGACAAACGGACAAATAAATAAATAAATTAACGGACCCGATCGCATAACCTCCTTGCTGGAGGTAAAAAGGCAATGCCAGTCTGAAGTGGGGTACTGATAGTGTCTTCAACAACTAAAATAATGTTTTAATAGCCATTCGATAAGCTATGATATCAGTGCAGCATTTCTAGTCTACATCACCATACAACACAGTGGCTATGTCAGCAGGTAGTTCGCACCAATCACTGTAAAAACGATGGACAGAATGGTGTTCAGAAGAAATGAAGCGAAACTTGGTTGACCATATTGGCAAAACTGGAGCCAGAATTAAACAAATTAAACAATGTAGTGAACAGCAATTCTGCCCAGAATAAACCATATTTGAATTTACGCTGTTGTTTTTACAGTCATTGGTTTGACCTGCAGGCCTACATTTAATTTGATATCAGTGGGCTTAAACTATTTATTTATTTATACATTTTTAACATGGTTTATCTTTTATGCTGGTTTAAGATCATAAAAATGTGGTTATGAGGCTAAGAGAAAAAGTACCAGGCAGGATAAACAAAACATTAAACATCCCTCTCTCCCAGGTTCTCATGGGAGTTTATGGAGTGCTTCCTCATGTAGCATACGCTTGAGTTTGCGGACATAGCCTTAAGATACCATGGATACAAACAAATTGTTGAAACATTGTTATAAAATCAAATACTTCATCTTTTCTTATAACAAACCACATAATAAAACTTGTACATTTTCCCATTTCTCGAATCAGTGTCGCATCTGCTGTCATATAAGGTAAAAGCACAATTACTGTGGTCACAATTACAGCCCACGCTCATCCCCAGTTTAATGAAATGAAACCCAGTAGATACGTCTCACCGGCATTGGTGTGCTTCTCTGAGTTCATACAAAATTCCCCTCCGTGTTTACCACCACAACTAATACACACACGCACACATGTACACACACACACACACACACACACAACACACACACACACACACACACACACACACACACACACACACACACACACACACACACACACACACACACACACACACACACACACACACACACACACACACACACACACACACACACACACACACACACACACATCCATTACAATCCCATGGAGGAGAGGAACATACCGAACCACCTTCTCTCGCAGTTTCTGGTTCTAAGTGTTAAGTGAGCCCATGGTATTTGATCTCTGGCGATCTGTTGTTGATGTTGTTGTTGTTATCGTTGTTGTTGTTATTGTCATTGTTGTTGTTTTTGTTCCCCCTAACGTTGTGAGCTGGGCAGCCGAGTCATCGGGGAGGAGCGCGGAGCGATGGGGGGGGGGGGGACGGGGTGGAATGGCCCTAGTCATTTCAGGAGATTAGAACTGCATGGCAGCCTAACGAGCGCCTCATCTAGAGAACCAATGGCTGAGCTCTGCTCGTTAGCCAACGAGCGCCTCTGCTCGTTAGGGAGAGGGCTTGCACAGGAGCACTGATCAGCTCACTCTGTTCCTTTTAGTCTATCGCCATCTCCCCCTACTCCGTGTTCTACACTGGCGATAGCTACAGTATCTACTGCATCGATCTTCCTCATCTCCATCTCTCTATCTCTATCTTTCTCTCTACCCTGTCCGTTCCCTCTCTCTAAACTGCATCTCTCTCTCTACGCCCTCTCTTTATCACTCATTCCCTTTAACTACTCTATCTCTCTGTATGCAACATTCTATATCAATGATAGATGCAGTAGATAGTCTTAACTATCTCCCTCATCTCTCTCTCTCTCTCTTTCTCTCTGTCTCTC
>NC_137922.1:12625443-12630443 GCF_963457725.1 Sprattus sprattus | reverse complement strand
ATTAAGGAACGTTATAATTTGGTAACTCAGCACACATCCCCAGGACGTCATTTAAAAACGTCCCGTAACCTTTACCTGCAGGTCCTCTGCGTGACGTTCGCATGAGCCTTAAAACGGACTTTTAGGGACCGTTCTTATTTGGTCCTCTGATGGTCCTCTCTGAACCAGAAGTTCCGCTAGAGAAAAATTATTTTCATTTGCCCGACATTTTAATGATAAGCCGGCCAAATATCTAGCCTATTTCTGCTTCTAAATTAGCCCATTGAAGAAAACTGACGGCCTGCATAGCTTAAATAATAACATAATCAGGTAGTTTAGAATGCAACATGTTTATTTTCCTAAGTTTACAATGGGAAACAAAAACATTTATGTCTGATGCGCGTCAATAAGTGGCCTTTAAGCAAAACCTGCTGTGGCGTTAAAATGAGCGCCGCAACATGGTCATTGCTCTGTTCAATGAGAGCAGAGATTCTTAAATTATTCGACCCTCTTGTGAATCCTTTGCACATTTTACTGTGACTATCAATTACCTCGCACCTGAGCCAAGAGAACTTGTCACTCCATAACGACATAAACGCCCGACATTTCAGCTTTTTCTTTGGTGATGCTGTTCGAACATCTAGGGCTTCAGGTATTCAGTGTTTGGAAAGTTCACTTTCTACATGAACTTGCTCAGTTCATTGTTGATAATTCATAATTTTGAACTACGTTCACAGCTCCAATTTTCAATATGAGGCGAGTGCTATAATTTTTCAAAATCTCTGTCTGCAATACCGCTCTCGGCTCTTCCGCGCGCTCACGCACGGTAATAAAAGGAAACGCGCAACACTGCAGCTATTACAGGTTCATCCTCGTCAGAAGGTTTACCCTCATCAGATGTTTTTGGCCTCTGAAAAAAAGCTTTTAAGGCTAGTCTGCTTGGCCATGTTGGATCCTTCTCACTCAGTTCGCTCCTCGTTTGAAACCGAGGGTTTGCGCTTTAAAATGCAGCATATGCGTGTTGTTAAATAACTTTCTAACGGCAGATTAGCCTGTTCCTTTTAAACATAATAAGGGCAGTGCACGTTTGCTTTATAGGCCTTACGTAATATTAGGATTGTTGTCAAAATTGTGTTTGCGAGACGGGATTTTTAAAGAAATTCCAATCAGACAATTTGACCGGTGAGCTCTTCGTTCTGTTGCACTATCTTTGAAGGCCTGTGGAAAGCTCAATATGTTAAAGCTAGACACTTGGTCACCTTCCTATGTATGCATTGTATTGGAATCATGCAGACATTACATTTATAGCACAGATCAGTACAGAAGCATTCATATTTATTTTATTTCATCATTCTTAGTTTGGCTAGTTATTCTGCCTCCCTGCCCGCACGTCCGTGATGTGCCATGGATGTTAATTAAAAAAGGAATCATTACGGAAAACCCTCAATGCGTAGTGACTGAGATTGCTACAATATGCTTTTCCTCAAACCCTCGGAAAAAAAGACTAAGTTTGTTGGCTGTCTCACACTGTGATAAACCTGTTAAAGTGGCACTATAGTAATCAGACAGTGTTAGGACAGTAGGTAGCGATCTCGTTTAGTAATAGGGAGGTTTACGGTTCAATTCCCATGCCCGCAATCAAGTTTGTAATCGTCTGTGTCTATGCATATCATATGAAATGTGTAATATAAATGAACTTGTGTGTGTGTGCGCACTGTAAGCAAAATGACGGCTCCGCGATCTATTATTTTTTTTTTTTCTTCATTTAGCTCAGCATTAACGGTCGTGCCTGCTACGTCCGCGGTGCATCCTTGAATAACGTACCTAGGACGTCTAAAATAGGTTTTGTAGATGTCACCACAATGCCCTCAGGACGTTCTTGCAACTTCCTGCAGAACGTCCCCAGGACCTATAGAAACACGTTCCCCAGACGTAACCACAATGCCCTCGGGAGGTGCTTGCAACGTCCTGCATAACGTTCCCAGGACCTATAGAAAACGTTTCCCAGTTGTCACCGCAACGTCCTCGGGACGGTCTTGGAACGTCGTGCAAAACGTCCTAAAGTTGTCACGGGAACCATACACATTTACGTTTTTAGAACGTTCAGAGAGACCATTACGGGACGTCTAGGGGACGTCATTTTGCTTACAGGGTTATCCTTCCCCATCCCTCCATCATTCACACTATTGCTGTTTTTCCTTCAGCTCTGCCTCTCTCTCTCTTATATCCAGCTTCTCCACTTTCCCCCCTCCCCTCCGTACGCCTTGGCCCGAAATCAGAGCACATCGATCAGCCAGCAGATGAAAGATGGCCCCCGTCTGATGGACGCGGAGGTGGGTGTGGATGGTAAAGGGGCACCCTCCAGAACACTACCCCCGTTCATATCACCTGTGGGCAGCCACAGACACTCCGCCTGAGGGGGTGTGAGGAGGGGATGGATGGGTGGGTGGATGGGGAGGAGGTTGAGAGAGGCAGATATTGATGGATGGTACAAGGCTAAAGAGGGAGACAGCAAATCTCTCTTACTTACTTTCTCTTACTCTGTGTGTGTGTGTGTGTGTGTGTGTGTGTGTGTGTGTGTGTGTGTGTGTGTGTGTGTGTGTGTGTGTGTGTGTGTGTGTGTGTGTGTGTGTGTGTGTGTGTGTGTGTGTGCATGCGTGTGTGTGTGTGTGTGTGTGTGTGTGTGTGTGCGTGCGTATGTGTGTGCGTGTGTGTGTGTGTGTGTCAAAGCATCAGTGCTCAGTAGTGCATTTCTGCCATTATTTCTCACTGGATTGCTTCTTCTTTCCCTCCCCCTAGTCCTTTTCATTCTTATGACAAAAGAAAAGAGAGAGAGAGATTGTGTGTGCTCATGTAAGAGTTGCAAATACTGAGAAAAAGTCTGTGATTGCAAGTGAGAAATACTGAACCAATGGCCGACACAAATTCAAATAAATGAAACAAGTGGGTTTGGGGTTTGGGGGATGGGGGGTTGGAGATCAGATAATTGGGGGGGGGGGGGGGGGGGGGGGGGTATGGGCAGGGTTAAGTGGGGGTGATTTGGCCGGTGATGTCTCCCCTTATGTTCACCATAGAAACGGGATGCTGTCTGTCTAATGAAAAGCTTTCAGAAAGCTCTAATGGCGCCTAATAGGGTAGCTGGAGTGAATACCTAGTGAGCGATGAATCCGGTCCGGATAGGCCACGTGTGAGTGAGGACACTCAGCGTGATGGGGACCTTTGTGAATGAGAAAACGCAACGCCATGGCAACGTTTGTGAAGTCACCGACTCTCACACCGAAAGAGAAAGGAAGAGAGTCCAGTTTTTTAGTTTTTTTTGCCAAATGAACGAGGTGATTAGGGAGCAGGTCTAAGGGATGACTAAGAACAGCAGGAGAGGTTATTGAGTGGGAGGAGGAGCCGTGGCGAGGAGGTGAGCATTGGGGACGTGGCCACGCTGGGAGGAGAATCAATGCAGACGCGGATGCTGGGAGGTGACCCGCGTCAGAGTGGACAGGTGAAGGGGGAGGGAGCTGACAGCGTAGCAATAACCAGCCCGCACACACGGCTCGCGAGGCATTCCGCGAGACACCATCGATTGAGCGAGTCAGCACCACTTAGAAGGGGGAAATACAAAGCTACAGGCCCTGGCAGCGCAGAGAAAGATAATGAACACTGCTGTGAGGGCCCACCGCTACAGTTTGTGGCCAAGGTGAAGGACTTAAAGGAATATTTGGTAACACTTTCTATGAAGCCCAGCGTTATAAGGCCCTATAAGGACATTATAAGGGCCTTAATAATGACTTATAGCGATTACTACAATGACTTATAGCTACTTTATAACTACGTATGATGTCTACATGATGACTCATAATCACCTTTATGATACATTACATCAGTTCATTATGAATGGTTATAATTAAAGACGGAATAATGCATTATAAATATGTGACTGTCGGGTAACACTTGCTATGAAGCCTGCCTTTATAAGGTCCTATAAGGACATTAATGATGACGTTTAAAAGTAGCTATAAGTCATTGTAGCACTCTTTATAACTATGTTTAGCATCTCCACAATGACTCATATCCACTGCTCTGAAACGTTATGTCAGTTAATTATAAATGGTTATAATCTAAGATAAAATGATGCATTATAAATATGTGATCATAGGTTTGTGTGGGTAATCATGAATCCTATGAAGCCTGCATATATGAAGCACTATAAGAACATTCATAATACCTTTAAAAACTAGTTAAGTCATTGTGGCACTCATTATAACTATGTATATAGGTCTTCACGGCACATCATAACTACCTTTGTGATATATTATGCATATTCATTAATGGTTATTAGTATGGTGACTAGGCTGCTATACAGACATAGAATATTATAAACTTTTAGAAGATCCTATAAGTGGACTTTGTCAGCTTTAAGTAAAGTGACAAAAGGGTGGTGTTGTTATGAACAGATATAAGATTCTATTAGTGTACTTTGTCAGCTTTAAGTAAAGTGACAAAAGGGTAATGTTGTTTTAAACAGATATAAGATTATTATAAGAGAAGAGAAGAGAAGATAAGGCATTATGAACTTGTTAATAGTGCTGACAGTAAATACAACAGGATACAGATGAAAACCCTTTTATTTAAAACTTTCTAGAAGTGCTCAGACTTTATACAAAAACACATTGTAAAGATTTCGGGCTAATACTTTTGAACTTCAGAGTTGCTGTTATTACTCCAAACCCAATGTCCCTACACAATAAATACTGATAGTTGCAGAAATGAGGAAATATTAAAGTTGTCTACATAAAAGCATAACTTTGACACCGCACGCTTTTGGACCAATGAAATCTGTTCATCAACCAGTCAAGCAAACATCGATGTTAATACAGCTTTAAGACCTGAGAGCACGCTCAAGAAGGTAGAAGACGTAGGACTGAGAAGGTAAGAATGAGTGCCACAGTGACTTAACTAGTTGTTAAAGGTATTATGAATGTGCTTATAGTGCTTCATATATGCAGGCTTCATAGGATTCATGATTA
>NC_137922.1:12605443-12620443 GCF_963457725.1 Sprattus sprattus | reverse complement strand
TACCCGAAGGGACAATTTCCAGACAATCACGTCTCTCGCATGGGGTGAAAAAGCCAGTGGGCTCCTAATTCCTTTTTCTTGCAAGAGTTATTTCCAGCTTGTAAGAAATGAAAGCTATATTACAGACTTGAATGCAGCCAAGCGTCAGCTTCCTGGCTGAGCACTGTCAATCCCTCCCCTCCTCCCCTGCCCAGAAAGCCTTTTAGACGTCTGAATTTGCCCCGGGTAAGCCATCAGGCATACTCAGCCCACCACCACCAGTGCGTTCGCAGACACACACACACACACACACACACACACAGTCACTGCAGTCGCCTGGACTGTCACAGTATGCACTTAGCCATAACACACTCACACACACACCCACACACACACCACAGACAAGTCTATTCAGGCAAACCTCCTTCATCTTTCCAATTTTCAGAGACACCCCCACACACACATTTCCCAGACCACACTTCCATCTTCCCAAAAGCAAGAATATGTCTAAAAGACTATAAATACATAGGAATAGCATGTTCTCTTTGGATAAACCAATTAGGGAGCAGGACTCAGGAGGTCCCTCAGTGGTAAGTTTGATTTTGCTTGGCCAAGTGTCTCTACAAGCATACGTTACCCAGAATGTACCTGTGGTTTTATGTGACTTCTCCCACCAGTCTCATAGCTTTAATTTAAAAACACACACTGTTCATCGACAGCATTTTTGAATGGCAACTACAGCAAAGTGCTGTCAGCACCAAATAGCAGTGACAATTTTCACTCCACGAAGCAGGAGCGGAGAATCTTCAAAAACAAACTGAGAAAGTGGCTTTAATCCACACAGATCGGGGGCTTTTGGCAAGAAGAGTGAGCTTCTTTTGATTGCGCCATCATGCAGTGAAGGTAGATTGTCAGGGCTCGACCCACCTCCGTGTTTTAAGTCTAAAAAACAGGCATGAGCCGACAGAAATGACACCTCAGTGTAATGACACCTCAGTGATTCTTTTTAAAGCCCTCCTTACATCAATCTATCTCTGTATCGAGTCGGTCATTCAAAATGACCACATTTCTTTGTCCTTTATTTATCCTTTCATCTCCCTCCTTTCTGTGCCTTATTTAGTCTCTCTCTCTCTTTCCCTCTCTCTCTCTCTCTCATTCTCTCTCTCTTCTTTCCTCTGTCTCTCTTTCTACCTTTTATTCACAGCCTACCGTCCCTCCTTGTGGAACTTATTATTTTAAACTCCGGCAAATTAAATAACTCCTTGGAGTATATGTTTTCCATCGCCTATCATTAATCTCAGTAAATTAGAAAATAGAGCAATGAAGCATTTTAATGACTTTCAAATTTGAGTTCCGTTTTTCTCTCCCACTCCTCTGAAGCCCACCTCCTCATGCTAAAGCCACCCATGCAGAGAGTCAGGGAGTCAACTACAAGCGACGCACATCGTTTAAGAGGAACAATGGATTCAAAGAACACAACAATAAAACAAGTTTGGTACTTTTCCCCAACAAGCTACAGTAGCATTTTCCTCCTGAGCTGCATGGTTATGCTGTTCATCACGTCCTAATGAAGTAAATATATTACCAGCAAACAGTATGTATACACTATGTTTAAATAATGAACGGGGGGGGGGGGGGGGGGGGGAGAATTAACACTACAAAAAGAGAAAAAGAGAGAGAAAAAGATGAGGCCAGCGACAAAGACAGATCGTTGTGTTTATCGTTGTCTTTCCATGAATCGCGCCCTATTGCGTTTTTTTTTATATTCCGCCCGCCTCTTCTGCGGGCGATTGTAGTGGCATCTGTTGCCGTATTAATTTGACGTGGCGCACCCTCGTCGCTTGGAAACCTTGACACCTTCCTTCACGCCTCCTCCTCCTCCTCCTCCTCTTCAGTGTGGAGGATAATGTTTTAGCGGGTAGGTACTAATGCAGTGTTAGGGGTCACTTGGTGCAGCTCGAGAGCTTAACGGATGCAATTTCCAGGCCTGACGAACCCCGCACTTCTGAGCTGAGTCTGGGCCAAGCGAGTGTCTGCAGCCGCCGTTAATGTGTTTCCAGGGCAGCAAATGCAATAAGGCGTTAGTTTCAGCAGTGCTAAAAGGTACAGGAAAAAGCCATGTACAGGCCATTACAATTGAATGCCTCTCCTTTTAATACAGTAGGACCCCCTTCGAACATTTACTGCAACTGTTAACCTGCAAACCTGATTTCCGTGAATCAATGAATACAAGGTTTAAGAACACTGAGAGAGAGAGAGAGAGAGCGAGAGACAGAGAGTGAAAGAGTTAGAAAGACTGGGCTCATGTTTCTTCGCACTGGTACACACATACAGAAAACACACACAGCAGCACTCACATTTATGCACACACCTGCCCGTTTATGCACGCACTCTTGCACACATCGTCGGTTCGGGCATCTACCCTTACTAAGCTCTCCGAAACATCTCACGACGCACAACACGAAGGAAACACACACAGACACACACACAGACATGACACACACAATAGGCATGTTATCAGTGATGTCCTGCCAGCAACTTGTGATTGTGTGACAAGATCTCCGAACTGTGAATAACTGCAGCATTTTCATGCCTTTTATTTGCTTTTGCTGAGCTTTTAGGAACAGCTGCAGACAGAAGCAGCCGAGGACCTATTTGACTAAAACCTCATCCTCTACCCCACTGCTTCACACTACTGTAGACAGGGGAAGGAGACAGGCTCTGACAGAAATGCTCAAATCTAAACGTAAGTGCCTACTTAAACGGGTGCAATGCAGCCGCTCAAAGTAAGAAAGAGAGTGACAGAGAGTTTTCTCTAGAGACCAAAGGAAAGAGAGAGTGAGAGAGCAGGCAAAGAACAGTGAAAGAGAATGGGAGGAGCGAGAAAATAAAAGAAATAAGGAAGACTAAAAAAAGGTGAGGAGATAAAAAGCCTTGAACTTTCTCTATTCCTTTTGACCTCATGATTGGAGGATGTGTTGTTGTCATGGTGATGGCCGTTGGTGGAGTTGGGCAAGAGGTAAAAGGGCAAGAGACTGATGAGGACAAGCCATGTCCACTTACATGACACAGACACAGACACACAGACACAGACACAGACACAGACACAGACACACACACACACACACACACACACACACACACACATGCGCACAACCACTTCCAATGAAAAACAAACAAACACGTGTATCGAGATATGTGTCGCCTGTGACGCAAGCTGCAGATTTCAGTCCCGCGTAGCCCACAAGAGGATGATAACGCTAATCCCCCTGCCCTGCAGGCACTGAGAGCCGTGAGCTAGCTGGTTCACTGTGTTTATTCAAAAGCCGAGCATCACTGTAATCTCCCCTCACTACCACCATCACCATTTCCCTCCCTCCCAGCTCTGAAAGATCGCCGTGGCGACTGCTCCAGACAGGGCGTTCTGCAGGCAGTGGTCTGAAGGCTCGTTTAAAACACTCACAGGGGCCAGGGTGGAAACTGAGGTTGGGAAATGGGGCAAAGAAGCTAGATTCGAGAGACAAAAATACAAACACTTCTCACCCCTCAAAAAGCGCTCCTGCTGTACAGTCAACACAAAGCTTGGCAATGTTAAATCATGCCTTGGAGTTTTCTGGGCGGCCGTCCATAATGGGCCACTGTTGTGTGGTTATACAGCTCTGTTTCCAAGATCTTGAAAAGGAACACTGCATTCAGCACAACAAAAAGCCCAATCGACTTTCATAGTGGGGCAGATTATGACAAGAGCATAAAGAAAAAGGTCCAGCATCTGGCAAACTCAGGAAACGCTTTCTAGGACAGCGGATTTAAAATACCGCAGGGAACAATAAAAGGTGGCATGTTTTTTTTTTTCATTCCTCACTCACGGACTGTGATAAAGGTGAATTGTGAAAAATGCTACCGTGAAACAAACAAAAAAAAACACAAACAAACACACAAGAAAATCCTTAAATAACCAGAGGAAAAGCCTTCATGGCAGTGAAGTGGTTGGGGAGCTGGGGGTTGAGGAGTGTACACTCTAGTAACGTTCAGATCATGTTTCCAGGGTGTGCCTCTGGGTTGAATGTCTGATGGAGGCAAGAGCTCCGGGCTTCCAAACAGGCGGGACACAGAGACAAATCTCAGAGTATTTTTCCTGTAATCTCTGCTGACTTTGAAAGGGATGAAACACAAAGACAAAGTCAGTAGAGAGTTTATGTAAGGGATCCAGGAAACAGCGTGAGAAAGAAATAATAATAATGATATAAAAAAAAGAGAAAAAATGAAACCCATTTCAAAATCTGGTCAGCTCTCACAAGTGCTCCTGCAGCAGCAAAAAAAGTTGCACATGGAGAGAGATAGTGAAGGAGAGAGAGATAGGTCCCAGGCAATGAGACACACACCTAGTGCCGCACACAAATGCTCAGATTGAACACCCGCAAGACTTGAACATTTACACTTCATACGCACAATGTAACTCTCCAATACCCTATTGCTCATCCAGTCAAACACACACTGAAGGGACTGGTTAGTTGCATTAATTCCAACTTATTTATACCTAGTATAAATATATTACTTTTATTGGCATTTAAACATTTCTTGGTGAGGGCTCTTTGTTCAGACCTGGGGAAGGAGGTGAGAACTCCCTTCCCCCCAGGTTTGGGCAAAAGTGTCTGCAGCCATGGCCTATTTTGAATAGCTGGTAACACCCCTTAACCATTATGTATATAAGAGCCTGTTCTCTAAGGAGTAGGTTAGATAAGCTAAGGTGAAACACTGTGAGTGAGTGTGTGACTTCAGCCTCTGTCTCACAATGTGTGGCCACCATTGTTAAGAATAAACCTGGATCATCACTGACAAATCCATGACTGAGTCTTCCAATATATGGTAGTAAACTAATTACCATCAGATGGAGGTTCTACCGAGATATAAATTCTTGGATTTCGCTGAGATTTCAGCTCTGCTGTAAGAGTCCTACAACTGCCTGGTTTTGACACAACACATGGTAAGTACTTAGATTAAATTGCTTACCTAACCTTAGGAATAATAGGATAGCAAGTGCCTGTGCAGTATCACAGAAGATTTTTGGGTGCGGTAACGCTCAAGGGTAGCCACTGTCAACCGCTGTCTGAGTTGATGGGTTGACATGCTACAATGGATTGCTGTCTGTCTCAGATGTTAGGTCCAAAGGGATTATATGTGTTGTGAACAAAAACGGGTGTTGTGAAAACAGGACACAGCATTATTTTAAATTTAAGTTAATTTGTACATTGTTACATTAAATTGTGGAAACTCAGTGCTTGGATTTGACCAGTCATGTTTCAAGACATAGGATTCTCTAAATCCAGATTTCAAAATGCGTTTGAGAAGGTCAGATTTTAAGACTGCTAGATTTTAGACTGTAACTTCTCACAGAAAGTTACAGACAACTTTCACACATTTCACTTAATTCACACGTCAGGTCCAGCCTTGACTGAGACCCTCAATAGCCCATCAGGCTTAAGTGACCACACCCAAGCCACATAGCAAGACTAATTATTTTTATGCCTACACATTATTTTCTTAACCCATTGTATGAAGTGTAAAACATGTTTACCAACAATTATAAGGATATTTTTTGGTTATTTGTTTTTGGAACAGCCTTCATCCTGCATATAGGTGTTTAAGATAACTACACATTCCCTGAGTAATGATCTTACAGCAACAAAAGTGCTGTAACATCAAAAGGGGGAGGAGCTGAGGCTTAGCTTCAGAGCGATTTAGATCCTACAAGTAATACATATCATAAATAAGATGATAACTGCAGAATTTATTTTATCTAAACAGGTTTAAGCTGCTGAATGTCTGACCTCATCAAAAGGATGCCAGGGACATTGATTTAATTGAATGCCTTGGATGGTTTGGCATTTCACTGGTCCCTGAAGTCTGGATGAAAAATGAATCTTATGAGACCATCTTTGAAACTAACTTGTAAACTGTAACTTACTTTTTTCCTTTCTCTAGGCGTGAACATACAGTATGTCTCTGGAATAAGCAAATTAATGTGTGTGTGTGTCTGTCTGCCGACCGGCTGTATGAGTGAATTACCATGACTTCTCACTAACTCTTTTCAGGTTCAGCTTTCATATGCAAACCGGAATATTTGGCCTCCTGTCCTTAGGAAAGCTGGGCACATCTAACCCAAGTTAAAATCATTATATGAAGTGTTACAATTATGAACAATTGCAAGCATATCCCTGAGTAATGATCTTTTTGTTTTTTTTTGTGTCTTTTAAGCAGGTCTTAGTTGCTGAATTCTGACCTAACAAAATGACGCCAGGGGCGCTGAATTAATGAAATGCCTTATATGGTTTGGCACTTCACTGGCCCCTGAAATCTGGATGAAATAAGGGTTTTTATGACACAATGCTTTAACGAAATGTTTAACTACTGTAACTGGAACTCTAAATAACGTATTTTCTTTTAGGAATGGAAACATTGTCTCCTGAGCAAGCAAATTAATCTGTGTATGTGTGAATGGGCTGGCCAGCCATAGAATAAATGAAGTTACAGAACTGTTAACAACAAATGTGACCACTGCTTTTGTTTTCAGGTGAAATTGTTTGATTAACTTTCAAATATTCAACGTCTTGCTCTAAAGGATATCTGTGAATTTTTTAATGACATTTGCTAACACTGTTTCTTCCTGAAAACCTGCTTCTTAAACCGCAAGGGCGCCACATACATTAACATCCAATGGCGAATCTGGGCGCAGACATACCATCAACAGCTTTTCACACCCAATACCAAATGTCTATTGTCTAATGTGTGGAGTATGCTAAGAGGCTTCCTGCCTCATGTAAGTGTTGTCCAGTATTATCTCCCCCAAAATCTCGTTACAGGATATGGAGATTAGCGGATGAAGGACAACTGCACCATTCAACCCAGATCAACCCCTCTGGAAGAAACCATCAGACGGGACAGCCAACACCTTATTCAGCCTCGTCACGATGACAACAAGGAAAGGAGATGTCAAAAAGGGGGACATTTGAACCCAAATCAACCCATCTGGAGGAACAAAACCATTGGACCATCAGACGGGACAGCCATCACCTTCAACCATCAAAGAAGATCCACATCTCTTGACCAAAAGGAACCACTCAAAGACGATCAACACCTCTCACCCTGAAGGAATCACTCAAGAGCCATCTCCTGATATGCTAAGGAGTGAATAGGCTGGACGACCCCATATGGAGCAAAGAATGGAGACACTCACACAAGACACACACACACACAAGGACACTCGCACACACACACGGAAAAACACAAGGACACTCGCACACACACACGGAAAATCACAAGACACCACACAAGCACAAACACATACACACACACACACACACACACAGACTCACACACACACGGACACTTGACTCAAGACACACACACACACACGGACACTTGATTACAAGGACACTAAAGCGTATTACCCTTCAACCGACATTATAATAAAGAAATTTTACATGGCATGGACCACTTAGTAACCAGAAAGGAAATGTTTTAAAATGTTCTGTCTTTTGTTTAATCCTAAACATTTTTGATTTGTTTGTTTTGTTAGTTTATTTTAGTTTAGGATTCATGTGATTTGATTTTTAAGCTTTTGGTTCACTTTTTAATTTTATTTCCCTGCTGGCTACAATGTACTGTACATGTATTTATTACTGCTGAGAATACTATGCCCCATTTGTGAGACAGAGATTGAACAAAGCCACTCACACAAGGAAAAGAAGAAAATATAGTTAATATCTAATGTTATGTTTAAGACATTCTGTCTTAAAAAGGGGGAATGAAGGGACTGGTTAGTTGCATTAATTCCAACTTATTTATACCTAGTATAAATATATTACTTTTATTGGCATTTAAACATTTCTTGGTGAGGGCTCTTTGTTCAGACCTGGGGAAGGAGGTGAGAACTCCCTTCCCCCCAGGTTTGGGCAAAAGTGTCTGCAGCCATGGCCTATTTTGAATAGCTGGTAACACCCCTTAACCATTATGTATATAAGAGCCTGTTCTCTAAGGAGTAGGTTAGATAAGCTAAGGTGAAACACTGTGAGTGAGTGTGTGACTTCAGCCTCTGTCTCACAATGTGTGGCCACCATTGTTAAGAATAAACCTGGATCATCACTGACAAATCCATGACTGAGTCTTCCAATATATGGTAGTAAACTAATTACCATCAACACACACATGCTCACGCAAACACAACTTTACTACAATTCACATGAATGCCCAAGCTACCTTATGTATAGACCATGTACACAGATGCCCACCTATTTTACAAAATTCAGTCACATGACAGTCACCCACACAGATACACACACACCCGTGCACAACCAACCATCATTTACTTCACATCTACCCCCCCCGACCCCCCCCCCGACCCCAAACCCCTATCTCTGAGGCCCCAGCCCCTTTGTGTGCCTTAGCTAGAATATTCCACCTCATCCATGTACGATGTACTGAAACTCTCTGGATCGCCAGCCATTCTAGCTCTCTCGCTCTCTCCGCGGCTCCAGACTATTGACGGAGGCCCCAGCACAATCAGCCCCGGCACACAATGGCCGCCGCCGCTTCTCTGTTTCACCCTGCCAGAGACAGATAACCCCCACGCGGCGGCAACAAAAGGAGCCGAGACGGTCCCGGAGCCCAGCGCAGGGCTTCAGAGCACCGGGGGGAGCAGCTCGGTCTAGGCTTCATCCTCGCTGCTTAACAATGAGCAGGGAGTTATGGGCTATAGTCTAAGGCCTGAACTCTGGGTCTTTTTTTTTCATTCTTCACAGAGACCACAGATGTGTTTGGGGAACTGTATATGTGTGGGTGTGTGAAGGTGGATGTGGAGATGAATTTGCTTCATCTTCATTGATTTAAAAGTTTTCTCTCTTTTTTAACTGTGTCAGTTTCACCATCTCCCTGTACTTGTATGTTACACTACTGGATCTTTTTGCCATGTTTTCTGTATCACATTTCTAATAACATTATTGTTATTATCATTATGTTTTAAGAGCAGATCCTTCTCAGGCACGCTTGGGCCTGTCCTTAAGAAAACAGCCCCCCCCAGTGAATGGCAAATATAAAATATTAACTAGGGAAATAAATAAATAAATTATACATTAAATGCAAGAGGTGTTCCAATTTTTCATGGGGGGAAGGACTGTGTGTGGTGTGCAGAATTTCAATTTGTGAGTCCCTTCACAAATGTCAAGCTGCCATAAATAAATAAATAAACACGTAAGTAAATAAACGCATAAATAAATAAATGCAAACAGCCCCACATCAGTCAGTGGGTTTTTTCCTGATGAAAGATCAGAATGGGTGGTGAGCCAGGCTAAAGAGAGAGAGTGTGTGTGAGTGTGTGTGTGTGTGTGTGTGTGTGTGTGTGTGTGTGTGTGTGTCAGCGTGTCTGCGCGTGTGTGTCTGTGTGTTATGTGGGGGTTGAGGAAGGGTGTAAGCATTTTATTTGGGACGAGCCTGTGACTCAAGTCAACTGACCGAGAGACTCTGCGCTCCTTCGGGCCTTCCCATGGGTGCTTGTCCGCACGTCCCACTGCACTTAAACAGCCCGTGAGCAGCCCTGTGCAAATCCAAAGTAATGGTAATGGCCCATGCTCTGCCCTTCTAGCATCATGCTACTTCAAAAAAGCAGTGGCAGTGGCAGCCTCCCATACGACTGCCATGTCAGGACAGTCAAAGGGAGGATATGTATTATTGATAACCAGTCCCATAAATTCTGATTACCTTTCCTGATGTGAGCGGGGATGGTTGAGGGGGGGTTGGGGGGGGGGGAGCGAGACGAGCAGGGGCGAATGTGCACTTTACTCAATGACAGCATAAGGAATCAGATGAGTGTGGAGCTCCACAGCGGGGAGAGGTTAGCCCTGGGATGACCTACTGTCGTCACATGTTCTCTCTCGCTCTCTCTCTCTTTCTCTCTCACTCACACAAACACACACACACACACACACACACACACACACACACACGCACGCACGCACGCACACACACACACATACAAAAACACACACACCCACAAACACAAGCACATTACATTACATATATACACACAAATGCAGCACACACGCACACACACACTCATAGCCTGAGAGGCCCTCTCACTGAGGGTGGAGCTGCGTGACTACAGTGGCCATTTGGTCCTCTTAGAGGGGCCGACTGCATTTAAATGTCACTTTTAAGTAAAGTAGATGCCCATCTTCTGTCAATCGAAAATAAATAAATAAATAGGTTAAGAAATGAGATGCTATTTTTTCAATAGCAGGTGACAAGGAAGGAGGACATGGAAAGAGACTCTCCCTCCTCTGGGATGAAAGGGCTAATTATTTTTTCTTGGCCAAAAAAGCAATTATGTCTTCTTAGCTGACTTTAAGCATGTTTCAGCCCTTTTGACAAATGGGAATTTGAGGTGTTGTGTGACATACACAGACAGACTGACAGACAGACAGGCACACACACACACACAACCTGCCTCTAATACTGCACATTTTAGAGGGCCAATCAGATTCACAGTTGAACGCACATAATTCAGGAAAGCAGAAACTTCAATATATCTTCCCATGTCCAAGTATATCCCTGTACTGAGGTTGGCTAACTGCCTGAGCTTGGTTCTAAACAAGCCTAAAACAAACACGCACGAGTAGATTAGCATCTTCAGAAGAGGCGCCGTGTACACACCAGGTACTGGATCGACTGTGGGCCTGCGGTTGGACCCAAATCTATCTCATTATCAGTTATCAAGGTAATTAATGACTGGTGTAAGCTCCTTGCAAAAGCTAAAAGGGGAAGGCATTAATGAATCATTTTAGATATATCATCAAGTAATTAGAAAATGAACTGGAGAGTAAACTCAGGAACCACAATAATGAATCCCGCTGATTATCAATTTGAAGCCATCTCCTGAACGTCCCCTGGGACATGTTCCAGTTTCGCGCCTGCAATTCAGACACGGTGATTCAGAGTCTCTGAGATGGTGAGCGACAAGACCATATCTTGGGCGAGAAAAAATAAAAAATAAATATATATATATTTTTAAAACACACGCTCCTGTCTTTCACATGGATGGCCCAGAAAGTGATCAAAGCTAGTAGTATCCCTGAAAGAAAGGATCTATTTTCAGGTGAAAGGAGAAGTTATATTAAATGGTAACATCTCGTTTGGAACATGTTGTTGGCAGACGTGATTGTTTCCTCTAGCTGGCTTTCTTTCTTGCTTTAAGTGAGTTTGAGGGGAGGTATAAATAGCTACAGTTCCACCCTTTTGAAGTCGTCTCTCAGTGTCCCTGTGACATGCATATAAGAGCTTATTTTGAGTGTGTGTGTAATGTACACTGGCCTATTGTTTCTTTTTCTTTTCATTTGATTAACTTTCAAAAGGCAAAGGCCTCGCTTTTTTTAGTCGTAACTATGGCCTCGGTCCAATGTTTTAGCCCACCCCTCCCCTCCCCTCTCCCCTACCAAGGCCAGCAGAGAAGAAAAAAACTCAGTTGTGGGGCATTAAATAAAACTGGTGCAGAAGACAGTAATTAAAGTTAGTCTTTCAACAAAAAAGAGCCTGATGAGGGTTTCTCTTTGTGTTTATGTGTGTGTGTGTGTGTGTGTGTGTGTGTGTGTGTGTGTGTGTGTGTGTGTGTGTGTGTGTGTGTGTGCGTGTGTACATGTGTGTGTGTGTATGCATGTGTGCTCTCTCCTTCTGTTTCTCTGTCTCTCTGTACCTTCACTCCTCTAATTTTAATCAGCAGTTCTTTTTCAAGTTCCCCCTTACTTCAGCAGCATGAAATTCCCTGTTGTTCTGAGGGCACAGAGATAGAATAGAGAGAGCAACGGAGATAGACCGAGAGAGAGAAAAAGAGGGAGAGAGAGAGCACGGAGAAAAACGGAAAGAGAATGACAGATGAAAAAGGGAGGCTGGAACACGGACCCCGATTCATTGCGTGAACATGCCTTCCTCCCTGTCACGTCAATTTAAACCCTAACGAGGAGAAAATAGAATAGAAAAAAACCCATGACAAAGGAAAAGATTCAGACAATCAAACCTAAGGACAGGCCGACTAGAGAAGAGATATAAGAATCAAACTGTGCCCCCCACCCACCCCATCCCCTCATCCTGTCAAAAAAAATACTATTCTCTATTTTCCATTATAATAGTGCTTAGTACATCCTCTATGGAATCATCATCACTGCTTTCAAAGGACACCCCTGACGCGCTAATGTATTAGTTCTGATAATAGAAGCAGACAAAGCGAGGTGCTGCCTCACAGTTTGCAAATCCAGGAAATGGAGAAGAAGAAAAATATTTGGGTGGAGGTGGTGGTGGTGGTGGTGGTGGTAACAAGGGTACGCAGTATTGCGGAAAATCTTCCCATAGTCCTTCCGCAGAGCGCTCCGTGACTGAAAAAACCTCCTCACTCAGTGTCTGCTGGATCAGACGGTGTGCCCCCTCCTTCCCACCTGCCCCCTTCTCAGTCTCCGTCACCCCCCCACCCCTCTAAATTCGAGTCTAACCGATTTCCTCCGTTTAATTTAGGTCGGGCTGCAGGCAAACGTGGACTATTGATTTAGTTTGAAGAGGCTTACGGAATGGGGGTCATCTCGTGTGCCCCCCCCCCCCCCCCCCCCCTGCTGTTCCACGGCGGGCGGCCCGATGCAATACCCCCCCCCACCCCACCCCCTTTATCCCCCCACCAAATCCTGTTATCAAGGCCTGGTCTGTGATTAAGCCAACAGGACACACGCTAACATCTGAGATGAGGTTCATCGCATCAAACTTCGCATCAGACAAGACACGGAGCCCGCCTCCACAATTGATACGAACAGAGAACAACTCTTAGCGAGGGAAGTGGCTGATTGCGAGACAGTGGTAATGAAGAAAAAACACAGCAACAACAACAACAACGCTACACCGCCCAACACGCCTCTGTTGTCACCCTCTCAGGAGCACTGGGGACAAAGAAAAGAAATGACGATGAGAGAACTCAAGAAAAACAAACAAAAGCTCCTCTTTTAATTACCAGGCGGCGAAACTGAAAACTACAAAATGACTAAATAAATAAAAATGGGCAAATTTGACAGCACTGTACCCAGTGGAATAACTCCCCACTGCTACTTAAAACATTTAATGGCAATAATCAAAATGCTCTGCTTGTTTCATCGCTGGGTAATTTTTGCAACTTGCAGCGGCGTACAGTAAACAAGCTTCACAAAGTGGGTTATTGGCACTCAAAATGCAAGACACTCCGTAGGCAGGCAGCCATACGTGTGTTTGCATGCAGAAAGGATGTCACGGGCAGGGCAAAGACTCAGGCCCATAAGCAGCGTGTTCAAGCTCAGGTGACACATTATGCAATTCAAATAAAAGGAGAGTAAATTCAGGAATTAAACAGCTTGCAAATAATTCAATCAGCCCCCAGGTAAGTGTTTTGCTGGAGAGTTTTTGAAAAGGTAGTTCGATCAATCTGGAACCGAGAGAGGTTTGGAGAGTGTGTATTCGTGTGTGTGTGTGTGTGTGTGTGTGTACTGGTGTGTGTGTGTGTGTGTGTGTGTGTGTGTGTGGTGTGTGTGTGTGTGTGTGTGTGTGTGTGTGTGTGTGTGTGAATACGTGTGTGTGTCTGTGTTTGTGGTGTGTGTGTGTGTGTGTGTGTGTGTGTGTGTGCGTGTGTGTGTCTGTGTTTGTGGTGTGTGTGTGTGAGTGTGTGTGTGTGTGTGCGTTTGTGTGTGTGCAACAGAGCAAGTGGCTCGGCCATGTCTCCCCACAGGACAAGCTCAGTAAATAAATTGCCGGGGCGTCCTGTGTGTGTGGGGTGGGGGGGTTGAGCTGACACTTAAAACAGACCCCGTTCCTCTATTGCTGTTTGTCAGCCAGTGGCAGCACTGCCCTACTGTAAGGATGAAAGGACTGGGAACGAGGCAGAGAAAAGAAGAGGAGGCAGGAACAAGAGGGGAAAAAAGGGAAAAAAGAAGAAAAAAAAACTCCTACGCAACTCCTATGTTTCATCACAGTGACAAAGAGGGGTGAAGCAAAATATTAATAAGCTTGTGCAATTATGTTACATTCTTTAGTTTTTTTCCTAGAGACATCATCTCAATTTATTGCTGTGAGAAAATAAGGGAGAAAAACTAAGAAAACGGGGAGGAAGGGGGTGTGAGAGAAGGAGAGAGAGAGAAGAGAGAGAGAGAAAAGAGAAGACAGAGAGAGAGAAGAGAGAAGAGAGAGAATAAAGAGAAAAGACATGCAAATGAAATCAGAATTACAGTAAACCCGTGGAGAGGAGAAAGGATCTCCCACATATGCCTAAATCACAGCCCAAAGGTGTACTCGACTTCTACTTCACTATAAAACTCTGAATGGGATTAATCAAAACAAGCGAGAACTGTAGCTAAACCGAAATATAGGTGTGTGTGTGTGTCTGAGAGAGAGATAGAGTGTGTGTGTGTGTGTGTGTGTGTGTCTGTGTGTTTGTGTGTGTGTGTGTGTGTGTGTGTCTGTGTGTGTGTGTGTGTGTGTGTGTGTGTCTGTGTGTGTGTGTGTGTGTGTGTGTGTGTGTGTGTGTGTGTGTGTGTGTGTGTGTGTGTGTGTGTGTGTGTGTGTGTGTGTGTGTGTGTGGTGGAGTGGAGTGGGGTGGTAGGAGGACAAAGGAAGGGAAACATAAGAGAAGAAATGTCTTGATATCCACTCAGTGAAGCCTCAAGGAAACCACAGAGCTTTGCACCATAATCTTGATGAACAAAAATGGCAAATGTCAACTGAAGGGTATTAGAGAAAGTCCCTGAGATATAAAATATTCAGACGGGGTTTGATCAATAAAAAAAAAGATGCTCTGGAGGATTAAAGATGTCATGCCATTTTGACCTTTGCAGAGCACTGCCAGTTCTCACAGAAATCACACAAAATGGTACAAAATCATCTTTCTTTTTTGCCAGTATGATTAAAGATCTATAGTGAATCATTTTACTGTACAAACAATAAATAACCAGCCTCATAAAGTGACATGTTTTT
>NC_137922.1:12592943-12600443 GCF_963457725.1 Sprattus sprattus | reverse complement strand
CATGCACACGTACACAGCATGGGCATCACAGACCTCTGTGCTTCGCCAGTGCCACTTCCTGGCAGTGAACTCGGGCTGGCACAGAGGTTGGGAAGGTTCCTTGGCGTGTACTTGCGAGGGCTGTTGCTCCATTACTGCACTTCACTGCTATCCCCAGGAGCGGGGTAAACACACGAGCAGCCTAAAGGCCATGATGCACACAGACAATAAAACGGAGAAGCGGCAGGCAGATTTTATGTGAACATTATGTTCCGTGTTTCGAACAGCTGAGGTAGACCGCAATTAGGTCAAATGAAAGTATCAAATATGAACAAAACCTTAATCAAAACAGCTGCAACTGCACTGGGTCAATCTTCACATTTTCGTGAGTACAGCACAACCACCAAACCCCTTCTCCTCTCACTCACCCTCTGTGACTGGTCTGGGCAGAGACCATCTCTTAATATAAACAAGCACAATGCTCTAAGTTCTAATCTTGTCGTATGGAAAAACAGAGCTTAGATCACACTCACGATCACACACACACACACACACACACACACACACACACACACACACACACACTGCAGCAGTGATCTGAGAGGTCTGATGTCGTGAGAGCTGGGAGACCAGAGGTGGTAATTTAGGTGTTGGTGAGAAGACGCAACCCCAAGTGGTTAGAGCCATTAAGAAGGCAGCAGGTGGCTTTCCCGCCGTAGGCGTATGTGCACACACACACACACACACACACACACACACACACACACACACACACACACACACACACACACACACACACACACACACACACACACACACATGCACAAACACACTCTTCTATACACACAGTTTGCAATTAGATTTCATCAGACTCCCATTGCAGTGCAAAAGGGACTGCCAGTGTCAGATCTTCACTGGCGCTGTGTGAGTGGCCTGACCTTTGACCTCGGGCGAGCTGTAGTGCAGCACACTTGAAAGCGTGCCGATGCCCCACCTCGCCTTCTCGTGGACTGACATTTTGGAACTAATCCACTCAAAGACATCCAAAATATCAGATCGCCTTCAAACAGATCGGCCACGCAACCTCTTTTATATTTTTGGGGGCCTCGTTGGCACAGGGGTTGGGGGGGCAGTGTGCGTCACCGAGCAGCAGGACTCCATCCAGAGCGACCAATAGAACACAAACACTAACTCTCTCTCACACTCACACACACACACACATGTATGAGACGAGTGCCACTTTGTTTGCCATTTTTCATAAATACTTTAAGAGGGTGGATCTGGAAAGTGGCAACACGCGGCGCGTAAACATGCTCCCTGGCACCAATCCATTCTTCTAATTAGGGAAGCTCTGGCTTGAGTGTGCCAGTATGCACCTACATACACTTACTAAAAGCGTCCTTCATTATTCATGGCCATACCGCACTAAAATGGGAAAATTGGCAACTGGTTCGCTTAGACCTTTGCATTGGCGGACGCGCCAAACACCGCCATAACGAGTTCCTTTAGCTTGAGTTTCCTCGGGTAATTGCAAACAGCTGTCGTACCGTGGTGAGGCAGTTGCAAAGGAAAAGGGCCTGTTTGAAAGGTGTTTTATTAGGTTAAGTGGGTTGACGGCCTCTACAAGCCAATCCCACCAGCATGCTTCCATCCACCCACCCACCCTGCTGATGATGGAAGGCTTCTCGACATAAAACAACCATATGCTGAGGCTAAAAATGAGGACCTTTTAATCAGCACAGTATCACTTGTCTCCGGCTTTCAGAGTGAGTTCTGCCCATCATTGACCTCCCGCCCCCTCATCTCCAACACACACCCTGCCTTACTTAGGAATAATTACCTATGCTGAAATGTATTTATTGAATCATATTGAATAGAAAACATCTGTTCTCTCTCTCTCTCCCTCTCTCTCTCTCTCTCTCTCTCTCTCTCTCTCTCTCTAGCTCTCTCTTCACATACTCCTATTTTTGTGTGAATGCACCATGGGAATTGGGCCATACACGGTGTGGAGCAACAGAAACAAATATTCTTAGATTAATTCCGGAACTTCAATCGGAGGAATAAAAACAAATAAGAAAAAAAAAAACAGGAGGGAATGGCAGATGTTCGGCGGTCTCTGGAGGCGCCTCTCTCGTTTTAATTCCCGTCCCGTCCCTTCCCTCGATGAGAGGCGCCGCTGTGGCAGGTCCTCGGTGGTCCCGTCTGAAGCTCACCCCTCACAGGGGCGCAGACGCTCGGAGACGTTCAGAACAAAAAAAATTGCCAGACCCGCAGCGTGCCCCACGAGGATGCCAAGCCTCACTTTGATGGAGGGTCAGTCGTCGAGGCGGTGCTTCTAAAACACAGCAACAGCTCTGGTTCAGCCATCGGGGAAAAACAGTTTTGAGATATAGCATTTCAAAAGCTGCTGAAATATTGAAGGCACGTTCATTATACACATCAAATCTCAGTGGAGAACATGTGCATTTTACTCCCCAACTGTATTTGGCAGAAGGAAGACCACTCTTATATGTTAATATATAGACATATATACATAGGAACATATATATATATCTCATATCTCTATAGCTCTGCTATATAAGAAACAATCAGAGCCAGCGTTTGCCATCAGCCTGCTTTATCGGTGGCTCATCAACATTCAGCAAAAAATGATGTGAAAAATCCTGTGCTTGTAGTTTACAGAGTCCTTTCTCGTCGTCATCTGTCGCTTCCCCTTTTTCATCATTCCTCTCGCTTACAGTTGCGTGGAGACTCTCCGATAACTGATCAAGTGATTACCCAACACCAACGCTGGCCAGCACTCTAACAGCAAGCCAATCACGTCGGCGGCTCTGACAAGCCTGATGCCTATCCCCCCCTTCCCCACCCCCCCAACCCCAAACCTCTCCATCCGCCTCCCCTCCTTTATCATTTCACATGTGCTGACAGATGAAGAAGCGAGACGCCTGAGCCGTTTCGAGGGACGCGCCAGGAGGAATGTACACTTTGAAAGAGCTGAAAGACTGCCGACAGCTGGATATGGCTCCCTTGCAATTCTGAGTGACAGTGTTTTTCTGCACGCCTGCTCCCTCCCGCCCTCCTCCCTCCCGACCCCCTGCCAGACGACGCCCAGGAATACTAAACAGCCAAACAGTTTATTACGTTTGATCCGCTACTTATATCTCACACGGTGGGGCTGGAGCAACTCCCAGAGGTAGACATGAGAGAGAGAGAGAGAGGGAGACGGAAAGAGATGGAGAAAGACAAAGAGAGAGAGAGAGACAGAAAGAAAGAAAGAAAGGAGGGAGGAAGAGAGAGAGAGAGGGGGGGAGAAAAGACCCTTCAACGGTCGCTATCACACACTCAATCATCAATTCAAATAAGGCCCAGAAGAACAGAAGGAGCCGGCGATGGAGGGGAGATGGTGTGAAAAGGCAAATGAAAAGGAAAAGAGGAGGAAGGAGAATGAAAATGAAGTCTCTCTCTCTCTCTCTCTCCCTCTCTCTTTGACAGTGTGTGTGTGTGTGTGTGTGTGTGTGTGTGTGTGTGTGTGTGTGTGTGTGTGTGTGTGTGTGTGTGTGTGTGTGTGTGTATGTGAATGTGTGTGCATGTGTGTGCACGTGTATCTGTGTGTGGATGCTTGCCCAGATAGGGAAGCAGATGACGGATCGAATTAGAGGCCCGATGTGACACGTCTCACAATGGCAGACAGTCTCAATAAGTCACCAGTCATAACTTCATTAGACCAAAGCCTTTAGGGCCAGCCGCGTGGACTCAAGCTGATCTTTTTTCTTCTCTCTCTCTCTCTCTCTCTCTCTCTCTCTCTCTCTCTCTCTCTCTCTCTCTCTCTCTCTCTCTCTTTACTCCCTTCATCTATCCAGGGAATACTACTTTTGAAATGCCTCCATAACAGAACAACACCTTCTGTGTGCCTCAGCTCCGGCCCTCATAGTTCAATGCAAGTCTGTGTGGTGCTGCTATCTCCATCTAAGTAGGACTGTTTCCGACTAATGCATTTTGTGCTAAATCATGAAGATCGAATAATGAAATCGGGTAACATGCTGCTGTCCTCCTGAAAATATGTGGGTAAGGTATTCATGCTTCTTTTTTGAGGATTTGTTTATGTTATTGTTTTTGTTTGACACCTGTCGGCGCAGGTTAAGAGAATCAGCGTGCATCTCTTCAGTGAGAGCTGCATGCTGGCACCCCTGTGGTGGACTGGGGGGTGGGGGGGTGGGGGCGGTGGGCGACGGGAGAGGGTCTAACTACCAACCCGTTCCCGGTGAGCGCGCCCCCCCCCCCCCCCCCCCCAATGCTCTCGGCAGGAGATGGAGAAACAGCCCTGCGGCTGGGGTGCTTCACTCTGCGTCTTTGGTGAAGAGCAAAACCTACCAATGGTGACAAAAACCCTGATAAAAACAAATACTCCCGCCAAACAATGACATAATGATCGAAGCATATAGAAACATATACCACATAGAAACTGAATGATGCCGCAGCATCAGGACCATCAGGGCCAGAGTATGTTAGATGACATAACAACCCAAGATTCGTCATGGCACAGCTAGCTGAAAGCTAATTGCATAATGCACACCGCAAAGTTGAGTGAAGTTCGATTGCCTGTTGTGACTCACTAACAAATGTTGCATTTACTTACCTACTTATTTACTTATTTCTATATTTTTTTTCATTTTTTTAAAGTTTTTTTTTTCTCCATCCCTTTTTTTGCATTGCATGAAAATGAAATTGGCATTTCTGTTTAAGCTTCCTAAATTGATTTCGCACCCCCTGGGTGGCCTGTAATAAGAGTTACTAAGCATGAAAGAGAAGCAATCTTTCAGCCCTTCAAAAAAAAAAGTTTGATGAAGTAACCACTCTAATTTTCTTTTCCTCGCACCCCACCTGAGTCCATTTTCATCGAGCTTCAAGCAAGGAAGGAAGAAGTCAATATGTGGTTCAGGCTTTTCAATTTTCCTCCAAGAGAGAAAGCAAGCCTTGGCTACTGAGCTGTTAGAGTCCCATAACCTGGGTACCACGAGATAATGAAACATGCACGTACGTATCATCCCTACAAAAACCAAACAAGGCTTTTCGTCACTATGAGTATTCACTATAGGCTGACCTTTAACACTTTTCTAATCTTTATTTTCTGCATTCCTTATTTTATTCACTTCATTTTGTAAACATTTTGGGAGTGGATTCCCTTAACTCCTTCCTTAAAGCAGATAAGCAGCAGACTCACAGGTTGCAGTCTATGGAGACAGGCTCTGGAAGGCAGGTACTACAAAAGCCTCTTCCCCCTGGAGAATACACAACCTAGGTACTCCTGGATCATTCTTCTGCCCACAAATAAAAAAAAAATTTAAAAAAAAGGTTGTTTGATTTCCTATTTGATCTCGGTTGTACTTCAGACTCCTTTTTGTCAGGGACACACAGTCTCTTCACAGAGAGAAAGTGTCTTGAATAAACTGCGATCGAGACGTGCGTGGCTGGTAAGGTGGACAAAAGCAAAAAAAAACACTCTTGACTTCTTCCACTTTCAGAAATAACAATGCATCACTGCAAGCGATCGTTGTCTGTAGCGCGAGTCTTCATTTTGTGATAGTGGCCAAACTTTTAGGATGAAAGCTGCAAAGAAAACTTAAGAGTTGTTGTGGATTTGCTCCCCCAGTGCTTCCTCGGTTTAGACTCGATGAAAAAAAAAAGAGGACACATCACTCAGTGTCTCTTCGACTCTCCCTTTTGTTCCTCTCTTTTTCAGTGTCTTACCCTCTCTTTCCCCCTCTTTCCCTTACACCACTTGACGTGTGTGTGTGTGTGTGTGTGTGTGTGTGTGTGTGTGAGGTGGGAGGGGGGGCGGCGGGCGGCGGGCGCGGCGGGCTGTCAGGTATTTGTCAGCCGGAGAAATCGGACAGGTCTCTCATTACGGGTAGGGTCAGGGGCGCGCCTTCCATTCCCGTGGAAGAGAAGCGAGGTGAGGCGAGGCGAGGAGATGCGGTGGCCCTGGACTCCTCCGGCTTTCCTTCCTTTTCGGAAGCACAGACGAGGAGGCGAGCTCCGCCCCGGCCGGGCCCATAAATCTCATTATCACCGCGTGACCTCGACGCTAACGCGCTGCCCCTCACCAGGAAGTATTTACGGGAAGAGTCACCTCTCTCCTCCGCCCGCCACAGACTCTGACACATTTCCATTTACTAAAGCACTTTTTACAGCATGGCACGTTTGTGTGTGTGTGTGTGTGTGTGTGTGTGTGTGTGTGTGTGTGTGTGTGTGTGTGTGTGTGTCTGTGTGTGTGTGTGTGTGTGTGTGGGTATGTGATGCTCTGTGAAGTGTAAGTGTATATGTGTGTGTCCAGAAGTGTGATTGGGGAAGTATATGGTGTGATTGGGTGTGTGAGTGTGACTGTGTGAGCTTGCATGTGCATGCCCTGTGAGTGAGTGAGTGTGTGTGTGTGTGTGTGTGTGTGTGTGTGTGTGTGTGTGTGTGTGTGTGTGTGTGTGTGTGTGTGTGTGTGTGTCTGTCTGTGTGTGTGTGTGTGTGTGTGTGTGTGTGTGTGTGTCTCTCTGTTTGTGTGTGTCTGTGTGTGTGTGTGTGTGTGTGTGTGTGTGTGTGTGTGTTTGTGTGTGTATGTGTGTGTATGTGTGTGTGTGTGTGTGTGTGTGTGTGTGTGTGTGTGTGTGTGTGTGTGTGTGTGTGTGTGTGTATGCAACCATTCATCATCCAATCTTTAAACGTGGACACCGTGCATGGCTTCGGCTGGGTGGAGACCGATCGCCAGAGGGGTCACAATGACGCCAGTGATGCTGCATGGCACTGACACACACACCAGACTCGCGCCGATCACTCTTCACCCTCATCGCTCGTGGTGGGCTCTCAATAACGAATGCCAACATAACCCTAAGAGTACAGGACCCTCGCTGTCACACAAGAGCACATTAAATCAATATCCAGAGCTCCCTCACTGATCCACTGGAAATGACTTGAAATGTCAGGGGCCAGATGACCCAATCTCCAGCAACACACTAAAAGAATGCAGGGCTCCTAGTTCTCCTCTGTCTACATGCTAGGGCTTACTACACACACTATTGGCTATCCTTTTTCATATTTTTTCCTTTTTTTGGAGGGGGGCGGCAGCGAGGGGGGAGGATGAATAGGCGCAGGAGAAGGGGGGTGGGGGGGGGGGGGAGGGGTGGTAAAGAGTACTGTCATTTTCCAGATCAATACACCAAACTGCCTGCACAGATGGAGGGAACATGAATGGGCCTCTCTTTAAAATAATTGCAGTCTTCAAGTTCAGGGCTTAAAAGCATCCAAAAAATGATCCCTTGTGGAAAATCGGAACTACAATGGAGTGCAGTCATCTGTTTCTCTCTTTCACAGACACGCGCACATGAATGCACACACACACACACACACACACACACACACACACACACACACACACACACACACACACACACACAGACACACACGTACACGCACAGACCGGATCAAAATGTCCCATGCTGAAAGGCCGCCGCTAAACCTCTCAACCTCTTCCTT
>NC_137922.1:12572635-12582635 GCF_963457725.1 Sprattus sprattus | reverse complement strand
GGGTTGAAACGCTAGCCCTTCGAATTGGGATGGCACTTCAACACTTACGTACGTCATCAGTACGCTGCGTCAGCTGTTACGTTACCGGAGAGCGACAGCTGTCACTCACCAGACATAAACAAACATGGTGCCTGCAGCTCTTATTTACACAATGCAACATTTCATCAAACAAGTTTTAAAATCATGAATTACAAAGAAAATACTTTCATTTGTTTGATGCTTTCCCTGCTGTTTCCGACATTTTTAAATTGACTCTCGCGATGTTTCTTCTTTAATGCTCACGGGTTCGCAATGCATTGAGGGAAATCAGTCTACCCCTCCGTTTGAAGTGTGCCCTCGGAAAATCTCCGTTTGGAGCGGTAGAAAGCGCTTCCCCTTCCCCTACCCCTCTGTCTTAACGTGAATTGGGACAGCACTACCCCTCCACATGAACGCGCAAAACGGAGGGGAAGGGGAAAGACGAAGGGGTAGCGGGAGAAATGGGATTCAGCCTTACTTAAAAACCCAAAGTATTATAGTTTACAGAAGGTCTACCTATCTATAGGCTACCTGAATTTCTGAAATGTACTATATTTCTAAATATGGTATTGCTACACTTAATGGCAAAAATTGCACTGGTCTGTTGGACAATGTTGGAAAATAAACAATATTTGTGTTGCTTAAGCTTATGTATTCAGTCATTTTTCAATGGTATACTAAAAATCCATGTGAAAAAAAGTACTTCTCACTGTTCTCAGGTCAAATATTTATATGTGATTAAAATGCAATCACAAAATTACACAAAATTACAAAGCCTCTAATAAATTAGATAAATTAATAAATATATATATATATATATATATATATACACACATATATATGTGTGTGTGTATATATATATTTTTTTTTATTTGTATGTATTACATTTTTCCTGTAAGACGTGAATAGTCTGCCATTTGCACACTTCCAAACACTCAGACAGAGGTGTATGGAGAGAGGGGGGGGGAGCCGCTATGACATGGACAGATTGGTGTAGCCATAATATGCACTCCTTTAATTACTCTGCCATGGTATGTCTCTTGGTTACACTTCAGGCCACAACAGGAAAAACACACTGTCAATACATCAATAATTAACAGACAGACTTGAAGCTAGGGGCCTATAGTTATCAGAAATATTGTTGATTCTCTGTAATCATGAATATTCCAAGGACCAGATAAACAGCCCTGCAGTTCCCAATAATCAATCCGCTGACTTGACAGACAGCAATGGTGAAAATGATCTTGTCTATCTGTGGCCTCGCACATTAGGTCTAAAACCGCAAAGACACACACACACACACACACACACACACACACACACACACACACACACACACACACACAAACACTCACACACACCTATTACACACACCAAGAATGACAGCCATTCTAAATGACTGAGGAAGGGAGACTTATCGAATGCCAATACAAGCCGAGGTCTGGGCTGAACTAATGGGATTTGCCTGAGGAACAGGGCAGTCATCTCAGAGATTCTGAGCAATAAGTCCCAACCCAGCCCAGCACCCCACCATCCACCCCCTCATCCCCCCACCCCTCCAGGGCTCCAGGATGTTAGGCCTGTGATATCGATACAACTCTGAGTGTTTGCCTTCTCTCTACTGTTCTTAGGTCCACAGAGAAGAGGACGGGAATAACGAGGACCAAAGGCAAACAGCGCCTCCATTGAAACCCCTACAGCGCACCGGAGGGGGATAGGGGTGGGGGGGGAGGGGTTGGTGGGGACTCCAGCGCTTTGTGTTCATTAAACGCAGACCTGGGGTGAGAATTATTAGTGCCGAGGCTTGATGGGGGGTGAGGCTGGACTGTAAGACACATATGATCACCTTCCGCAGGGAGTGGAATGTATTGATGAAGCATCACTTTCTCAGGGAGCTGAGTGTGGGGGGGGGGGGGGTCAGAGTATCCAAACAAAATGGTTAACCACAAATGAAAAAATACAGGCTGTATAGATTTCTTTAACTGTACTCAGAGATCTGACAGCATGTCATCAGAGTGGCAGTGAACGTAGATACTTTAGTACACATTTGGAGATGGCAAAATCAATTAAGTGTCTTTTGTAGAGCCAAAAATCTATAGTTAAGAATGTATAGTTTTTTTCTCATTTCAATTGGTTCAGTGGTACTTGGACATAAGAAATGTAATATTATGATAATAATAATAATATAAAATATAGTCATATAGCAATACTTTCTTTATAACTTTCAGTTTGCCAGTGTAAATCTCACTGTCCGCTTCACCCTTTGTTTGTATAGCTATACAACATGGTGGAGTAGAGCGTGAATAAGTGACGTTTTGTCGCAAAAGAGTTTCATCTGTCACACTGGCAGGAGCCATCATGCCTGCTCTTAACCCCTGGTGTGGTGATGTGTGTGTGTGTGCGTGTGTGTGTGTGTGAGTGTGTGTGTGTGGGGGGGGGGGGGTTGCGAAGAGATGCCTCACGACAGGCAGCGCAAGGGGCCGGCTGGTCATTGTCGCCATGGTCAGTGCCTGGGGAGAGGGCTCCGAGATGGGGGGTGGGGAAGGTGGGAAGGCTCTGGGAATGGACGGGAGTGGAGGGGAATGGAGGGGGTGGAGGTCCTCGTATCCCATCATGCCCTCCGGAGACAGGCAGTGGTGACACAGAAAGGAGTAAGAGGGCGACATCATCGGCAAGATTCTTCTGACTTGGTCCAATCAGAAAACCCCTCCACATCTTTCTCCCTCAATGCACAAACACACAAACACACACACATACGCACACACACACACAAACCTACACACACTTACAAACCTACACACCCCCCTGCCGTCACCACCACCGCTTCCTGAGAGATGAGAGAGGGGTAGCAGGGTTGGAGGGAACCCTGGGGGTAGGAGGAGAGATAAGGGTCGATGTAGTGGACATGACACGAGGCTGAAGACACGCCATCAACCCCCAATCACTCACACACACACACACACACACACACACATACACACACACACACACACACACACACACACACACTGCCCCTGGCCAAAGAAACGAGAGGCAGTGTTACAGTGAGCAGCTTTCTCCAGTCAAACACAGACATGAAGTTAAAGCCCCACCATTCATCTCCCCCTGAAAGCACCCCCAACTCTAACACAGGCAAACTCTCTTTCTCTCTATCTCTTTCTCTATCTCTCTCTCTCTCTCTCTTTCTATCTCTCTTTCTCTCTCTCTCTCTGTCCTTTTCTGTGTGCAAAACACATATAGGCTTCCAAATACTATATACTATGCTGTTATCATGGCGCTTCCAACACTTCCAACTGTCTTACTGTTATCTCTCTCACCAGAAATATGGATGTGACACCCAAAACCACATACACACACACATACTCACACTCACACACACACACACACACACACACACACTCCACCACTGCAGCACTATAAGCTCTTTCTCTCTCTCTCTCTCTCTCTCTCTCTCTCTCTCTCTCGCTCTCTCTCACCCCTTCTCCCTTAGCTGGCTCCACTCTATCTCCCCCAGAAATCCTATTTTCTCCTCTCCCCTTGTCTCACAGCACACCTTGGTGTCCATCTGTCCAACTCTACATTTCCTCCTTCCCCTTCACCTTTTATTTTTTTATTTCACCATCTCTCTCTCTCTCTCTCTCTCTCTCTCTCTCTCTCTCTATTTCTCTCTCTCTCTCTCTCTCTCTCTCTCTTTCCTCCCTCCCACACACACACAGAAAGTCATTAACGCTGGCCGAACCGTGTAGCAGACGGAGCTGGTAGCGGCGGATGATTCACATGTCGTTCTGCATATCGATTTCCCCAATCCTCTCATAAATTTTAGGTGCAGGATTGCAAAAACGCACACACACACACACACACACACAAAGAGATACGTCGCCATCTCCAAGCGAGCGAACGCCATCCGCCATTGCGAACAGCTGCGGCTGGGTGCATGGCCCAAAACGTGATCAGCTACATCAACAGTCTCCAAAGAGACTCGGGAACGCCAGCTGCAGCCAGTCCAGCAGGAGTGTGCGATCACTCTTCCTCTCACTGACACACCGTGCCACAGAAGGAAATGTTACCTCCCATAGCGCACACACCGTCACCAATAAACCCCATTTTTATGTCCACGTGAAGTTGGATTGACCTCTGAAAGGTCAACCCTAGGGCGGCGATGCAGATTGTCACCGCGTTGTCTCGCGGTGGAAAGCGCCTTAGCCGTGGGAGCCGGAACGGGGGATGTGGCGCGGCTGAGTTTTGGAACGAGCTCCCCTCATCGTCCGCATTGATGATGTAAGGTGTTGGCAGCGGCCCGGATGTGTCCGGAAGTGTCCGGACACACACACACTGTCCTCGATCGGCTCGCAAGGGCATCCCGACAGGCTCGCTCTCACGCAGCCAGGGAGCCGGCCAGAACCTGCTGCCAACGCACTCTTGAGGATTCATCGACAGAGAGTATAGGTGTGTGTGTGTGTGTGTGTGTGTGTGTGTGTGTGTTTGTGTGTGTGTGTGCATGTGTGTGTGTGTGTGAGAGAGGGGAGTAATCCCTTCTGCCTCTGTCAACATCTCACTATTTAAATCTATCTGACCATGACTCTCTGCTTGCCGAGGAGGGAGACGAGCATCGGAAACTCCCTTAATGCACCCGTACTTGTCAGCAGGAAAAAATCCTGGCACGCCGCCGCACCGTCCGATGCCAAGAGTTTGGCATATATCACCGCCGCAGCATACTAGGGCGGCTAGTGGGGAGTGTGGAGGAGGGGGGGGGGGGTACATGACCCATTTCCTACCTCTCTACTTCTTTCAAGTGCCTCAGATTCTGGCAAATTGATGATCGCGCCGAGAAGCAGTGAACAGACCGTCGGAGAGGCGTGGATCAGGGAATGTATTTTGTCTTACAGGAATCACCGTACATTTAAAAAAGTCAACACACACACACACACACACACACACACACACACACACACACATACACATACACACAAACACACACAAGTTGATATACTGTAACACAGACTAAACCAAAAAAACAATTTCCCTTTGCTGTCCCTGTGTCAAATATCCATCTCAACGCATTAATATCAGGTAGCTTGCTCACTGCGAAGAGTGACAGGTAAATAAATTCAGCAAATAAACCACCTGCAGAGAGAGCAGTGTGTCAGAGTATGCAAAAATATCTACAACAACAGTAACAACAAACAATAATACAAAAAAACACAGCGAGAGTGCTCATTTGAATGGTTAGTGCGAGCTTCAAGACACAATTCTTTTTCATCCTTTTTTTTTTCTCCTACTATCTTTCGCAAAGTGCACGTAATGAAAGTTTTTGGGAGTGGAAGGTTGGGTGGGGGGTAAAGACAATAAAAGAATGAACATCATTAGGAGTCAGCAGCGGATTAGCTTAGCAACATGTGAAGACACACACAGACACACACACACACACATACTCCATCTCCATCATACATAAACACACACACACAGGTCTGCGAAGCTTGAGTGGCAATGAAAGGGACATTTTCTCACGCGAGGATGATATGGATGTTAAGAGAGCACTGCATTAGGCGGTCTGTTTTAATGATGCTGTAATGGCAATGAGACAGGTGACAGTTGTCAAGTCATTAAATAGGAAGTCGCAAAAGTAACAAAGACTTAAAAAAAATAACACAGAGGGAGAAAAGGAGAAGCATGCACTGACACAGACATCGACAAAAGGCAGAATAGCGGGAAAGATCATCGGCAGTGAACGAGTGACACACCAAAAAAGAACGAGTGAGGCAAAAACAGAGGGAAGAGACAAAAGAGAAACGACAGAAGAATAATTGAGAAAGAAATGACGAGCTCCCGTGTCCAGTCACAAGGGTGAGACTGTCCAGTTAGGGGCATGTGGGAGAGACGTTGGGCTGTTCTAGGGGTAAATGGGTGCGGTGTAGCTGATGATGAACTAAGAGAAAGCTGGACTGAGGTTACTCACTAAGGGGGTGCAGGGGGTCCAGTACTCGGGGTTGAGCTCGGCCCGGGAGCGGAGGTCCAGATACTCGGGGTTGAGTTCGGTACGGGTGCGGGTTAACGTCCCCTTCAGAGGGCAAGAACAAGGAAGGGAGGAAGGGGAAGGGTTAAACGAGATGCACAGCAGCAGTCACTCTCAAGATGGAGTGATGGGGGGAGAGATGGAGGGAGTGAGGGGGGATAAGAGGAGGAGGAGGTGGACTAGGAGGAGGAGGAGGTGGACTAGGAGGAGGAGGAGGTGGACTAGGAGGAGGAGGAGGAGGTGGACTAGGAGGAGGAGGAGGTGGACTAGGAGGAGGAGGAGGAGGGGTGGTGAGATAGAGGACTCCACTGGTCCTCATAAGACAGAGGGAGAGATGAATGATTGTGTGGATGTTTCATCATGGTGGTCATCATTAAGAGCATCTCATGAATGTCACCCAACTTCACCTACCAATGGCACTCCAGCGTTAAACTCCAAAAGCACATTACATTGGTATCCCAGGTTGTTTAAACGGGGAGCACATTACATTGGTATCACAGGTTGTTAAAACTGTTTTTTGATGTGTTTCCTTTCCTCCCATTGGTTTTCACAGGGCATAAATCCAAGACCACAAATGTATTTTAAGGATGTCCTACAATCGGCTTATGCAGCAGCACAATATTCCGCAACAGTTGGACCAGTATGTCTATGTCTGGGTGTGGCGTTATGAAAAACAGAATGCATGTAATCTTTTAATTTTCCAAGGATTAGTCTATTGCTCAGCAATAGAATGGATAGCAAAGAGAGTCTGAACTTCAACATGTCACTAGATAAACAAGCTGCTGTGGCAACATAGCTACCAGCATACATTACGTGATGGCTTAAAAGTAACAGTCACACTAACTGATGATGGTTTAAGTTGCACTACATTTTTTTTCCCAAATTCAATTGCTCAGTGCACATAATAAAGCAATTCACAAAACAACTAGAAACATATACTGTATTCCAGTTTCTGGTTATGACGAGGAGATATCTTTAGTTCTTTATGTTTTTAAATGAATTACTGTGTGTGGAAGATAGAACTTCAATCGATGTCACAAGGCAAGAAAGCATTGCAGAACTATTCAACCCCCCCCCCCCCCCCCCCACCCCTGGTTTCGCACAAGAATACCCCTCTCACTTCTATCTGAGAGATCCAAGAAGCAAAGCTGTCATCATATTTACCATTTTAGCATACCTTTTCATTATCCATTCATGGCATACACATGACACATCATGCAATTATGTCCAATTTGAAGTCCTTCACTGTCATGAGATCCTTGAGACTGATTAAAAGCTTTGAGACAGGAGGGGGAAAGCAGGCATCTTTGCCTGTTCTTCTTGGTGTGGGATTGATGACATGGGCAGATTAAATGCCTGCTTTGAAAATAATTCCGCGATACAGACTTAATGAGCACGTGCATTTATGTGTTTGACAAACGCAAGAGTGTATCATTTTGTCAGACGGCACACCTCTCCGTCGAATAGTCTTTCTGTCAGTTTTTTTTCCCTTTCTTTTTGCATGCTGAGTAGACAACAAGGCGGAGATTGACAGATTGCCGACATTTTGGCTGAAATTGTGAGCGGTACCGGGGCTGAGAGTTCAATCAAGAGGGATTTCAGCAAGGCCAAGACCATCAGCAGAGGATCTGATGATTAAAACAAAGAAAGGCAGTGATGGGGGGGAGACAAAATGAAAAAAGATGAAGACGTAGTTTTCACTGGCAGTGAAAGTTTGGCTCTGTCAGCCAGACGGTTGACTTAATCAATTTGGTCTGAACAGCAAAGCTCATCAGTCACCGTGTCACTGTGGAATTTCTTAATCTTTAGTGCCACATGCAATAGGTTTGCCAGAGAGAGAAGTAAGAATGCCAAAATACCTTGGAACAATGTACATACAAGTAGCAGACACACATATGGACAGATGGACAGATAAACAGACAGACAGACAGACAGACAGACAGACAGACAGACAGACAGCCAGCCAGACAGACAGACAGACAGACAGACAGACAGACAGATAAGCTAATGTTCTAACGATCATAATAATGGATAACTATTGTATGTACACAGAAAAACCTCAATGCAGGAGTTGAGGTCACTTCCTAACCATCTTTTCCCAAAGCTCCCCACAGCCCCATCTGATGATGTGGGAAAAAAAGAAAGACAAAAAATTAATTTACCCTCTCTGTTTTTCAATTTCTATCTCAAACCCATCCTCCGCCAGTGATGAATAAAAGACTCCAGCGGACTGACTCGGCCCCGCAGGTGCATGATGTATGCCGCAATTATCTGTTGATTTACAAAATGGCCGTCCGTAATGAGGCAGGGCTGAGTGGAGCCAGGGGCATACATCACTGTCTCGGGGATCACGCCATGACCCTGAGCGTGACCAACCTCGTGCAGAGGAGCCACTGCTTTCTTCCCCACTTCCTTTCTCTCATACACTACCTTTCTCCATCCCTGTTACAGTACTTACACATTCTCACACTTGCGCCTATGCAGCTAAATATATGCGTGTTCTTAAATAATTCCTGGCTATTTCTTGGAATGTAAGTAGGTTGCGCTCGTTTCTTTACTTTTTGCATCAGTAAATGTGTGCACTCTACATGAATGTGTGTGTGTGGTGTGTGTGTGTGTATATGTCTACTTATTTATTTATTTGGCTTGAAGCTGCCTGCACCCACGCACTGTGTTTTAATTAATGTCACGTTGACCTACAGAAAGTAGTTTGCCAGTTGGCGAAGGGGTGGAACAACAGTCTGATCCACACAACTGCCCATTAGTGTCCTGATGAAACGTAAAATAGAGAGAAAGAAAGAAAGAGAACGAAAGAGAAGATGGTAAAGAACGCTCATTACTGTGAGTTACTGTGAGCGGCGGTGTGAATGTGTGTATGTCTGAGGACTGTGTGTATGTGTGAGCCTTTCTTCCTCAAGGGTGACACTTGTCCAAGTCCTCCTCGCTTTTCACGTGTGCGCGTGTGTGTGTGTGTGTGTGTGTGTGTGTGTGTGTGTGCGCTTGCGCACAGAGCAAGGGGCCAGGGCTACAACAGGCGAGGTGAGCTTCTGAGAACAAGACAGCTGATCAAAGGCAAAGAAACTCAGCGCTCTCGTCAGAGAAAAGTAGAGAGCGAAAGGAAACAAAGAAGGCAAAGTCGGACGAACTGCTCTTTTTTCCCCTCTCCACAATCATCTTTTTTCATCTCTGCAGGCAAAGTTAGTCACAGAGGCAAGGTAACTTCATACTTGACACAGAAGGACAGCGCTGCTTTAGATTTCAGCCCTCATCCGCTTAAAAAGGAACTTTTTTCGGGGTATAGGCGAGAAAAAATCTCTCTCGCTCTCTCTCTCTTTCTCTATCCCTCTGCTCAGATGTGCACAGCTTACATATGTCTTCATTATGCTACTATGTGAAAAGCAAATGATTAGTTGCTTGGGGACATCACACATTGGAGGTGCTAAACTAAGAGCTACCCGTGTTTATGATGTGGTCTAAAAATCTTCTAAATATAATCTAAATATACAGTACGTAGTGTTTATCTTTATGTTCATTCTTCAAATGGATAACATCAACTGATCTCACTCACACGGTCACTGGCTTCTGTTTTCTGTATAATGTGTGCAATGCGGCTTAATGGGTCTCATTTCCCATCATTCAATGGGGCGTTCTCGTTACCCGCTGATGGTTATAACAGTGTCACTACCAGGTAGATGAGTACGTGGCACAGTCATTTTGTCACCTTTTTTCCCACCTTCCTCCTCTTGCCTGCCAATCACCGTAATTACTTCCATCTCCCCCTGCTCTGCAGAAATGTATTATTGTAATAGGGCTGCGTATGGGAGATGCACTGACATTATAATCCACCATATATCACAGGCCTGAATGCCAATGATTATGAGTTCATGAATACGGGGAGGGAGATGAGTGGATGTGTGGGTAACGATGGACAAGAGCTGCTCAACATAAATAAGGATTTGTCAAACGAGC
>NC_137922.1:12565135-12570135 GCF_963457725.1 Sprattus sprattus | reverse complement strand
TCATGGTGGCCGGGAAGGAAAGGAGAGAAGGAAAAGAGCGTGTATTAGTTGCTGATTGCCAAATGGAGGGGGGGGTTCCTCCCTCTCTCCTCCCCGACTTCTCATCCTCCTCTCTTTCCCCCCCCTCCTCCTTCTCTCAGTGGACTTTCAGATTTGTGTTTACGGGCCTCAGCGTTAAGCCCATTTCCATGGTGGGCTCAAGAAGTAGAGAGTATCGACGTTCCATTTAAGACGACAATGGCAGAGAAAGCCTCACATGAAAGCATCGTAATGAAAAAAAAAAAAAACAGCCCGGGCTAGGGCTACCACTAAAAATACCGCCCAATTATCTGGCCTACTTTCATATCGAACAGGGGGACAGAGGAGCGAGGGTGTCAGTGTCGCCCAGGCCTTCACTTTGTTCTTCCAGAACAATAAAAAAAAAAAAAAAGCACATGGGGGAAAAAATTACAAATCCCACGCATACCAAAGACGCAAGCGTGGTGTATATTAAGGATGCATTCAAAGCCAGCGCTCTCTGATGTAAAACTCTCCATGTCCGCACGAACGCAAATTTAGTTCCGAAAGGTCTTTGATATGATAATCAATTTGCGCCATACTGCGTTCGGCTATGCCGCTTCTGGAAGGAAAAAAAAAGAAAGCACAAATTAATAAGCGGGAATAAATATGTTGCCGTGGATGCGATTGTCGGCCGTTTTGATTTGAAGGCTTTAAATGCTCATTCATAACTTTCCTGATGGCTTGCCTCAGGGCACAGCTAATTAAAAGTGTTCTAGGCCTTTAAGTGTCCCTCTCGTCTGGCTTGCCATGTTTTCTGATGGCTGAGATTTATACACATTGATTTTCCCCACCCTAAGCTCTGCTGAGTGCGTGTGTGTGTGTGAGTGTGTGTGTGTGTGTGTGTGTGTGTGTGTGTGTGTGTGTGTGTGTGAGTGTGTGTGTGTGTGTGTGTGTGTGTGTGTGTGTGTGTGTGTGTGTGTGTGTGATTTACTTCCTCATTTGTAAGGTTGAGAGAAGAAATAACAAAAGCAAGACGAGCTAAAACAAACAAACAAACAAATCCACGTTGAGAAATTTTGGTTACCATCAAAGTGCTCAAGGAGACCAATCTTTTTTTGCTGGACAATTGAAGCTCTTTGCTCATTGACTAATATTACTCAACAGAAAAGTGGGTTTACACCATGCCAGCCATAGGGCTTCTGGGAAGAATAGGATTGTGGGAAGACACAGTGATGACGTTAAGGTGATCGCGTCACATCATGATGCCTGCGAGCACCCTGTTATTTTGAAAGCACTTTGTTTCACGATGGCCTGACGTGGTGACTCATGCAAGCTCTTGCCCCCAACCTAGAAGTGGTTGCTCCGACAGGGGCAAGAAAAAAGGGGGAAAAAATAAGATGAAAGTGTGAGAAAGTGAAGTACACTTGCAGTCAGCAATCTTAAAGCCTGTTTTAACGCTACCTCCAGGTCCCCTTCTAACACTCTCTCTCTCTCTCTCTCGCTCTCTCACTCTCTCGCTCTCTCGCTCCAAGTAGGATACCCACACTCTTTTAGTTTTTTTTTTTTGTAAATGTGCTTTTAAACACTTTCCTCCTTTTCAAAAGCGCTTTTTTTCACAACAAGAAAAGCTTTCTCTATTTTTCCCCTCCGCCATGTGTTCCACTATACAATAATCCTAAAAATAATCCCACCCCCGATGACGAGGGCAGCTTCAAGGAACAAACAAGAAAAAGATGGAGAAGCAAGACAGTGTCCCAAGGAGCACATTCTTTATCTGACAGCAAAAAAAAAAAAAAAAACACCTACAAAGTTTTTCTCGTTTCCTGTCTGTCTTGCACATCTATTTTCTCCTCCCCACGGTACTTGCGGGCTCCAGGAAGCAGTTGGTAAATGGACCAAGATCCAATGGCCTCCTGACTTCAATCAGCCCCCACCTACCAAAGCTGCAGCCCCTCAGGTCCGGCTGCAGCTGGCCTCAGCCCCCTTGCGCTTAACGGGAAGAACAATAACACAGTCTTTTAATAACGGTTTACGTGGAACTAAAAAACGCTCCTAGTGCTCAGCGTAGCATTTTTTTTTACACTCTCACACGTACGGCACATCAGAGAGCAGTCTTTTCGAGACATTTTGTGAAGTTCAGTTCGGTTCAAATTTACAGTTCCGACAAATTTGGTTTTGGTCTTGGCTATCCCGAATAATTGGATGGAAGCATATGCTGTCTGCCATATCAGCTGCGCTTGTTTGAACTTAAAGTGGGACTCTTTCCAACCCAAGGCCTCAGGGCCTACATTAAAAGGGTCTTTAAACCACTTTCATTGTACAATTACAGCATGCCACGTCTCCAACAGTCGAGTGTCACTGTGCCACTTTTTTAAATAAATGAGTTATATAATTAACTGAACAATTAATTAATTTAACGAGTGGCACACATCGCTTCTCCGGGGGAAAAGTGGATTAATTTGAATGGAAAAGTGAAAGGGGAAAAATGATAGATGGCCTTAGCTCTCTGCCGTCATTCAAAAGAACTCTAATCTCAGCAGAAGGTCCTGGGAATAATGCAGCACTTTAAATCCAGCCAAATATGCTGGCACACTAGGCTGAAGATTTCACAGAGTCCAGAGGCTATCATTACATACACATTCTGGGAACAAAAAAGAGAAAAGTGGAATGCATACACAATACCAGCACACTCCCACACACACACACACAAACCCACTCATCCACACGTATGCCGCATACACACACTTACACACACACACACACACACACATACACACATACACACACATGCATATTATTTTGCACAATGCTCTACATGTAATGTGTCTGTTCTTCCAATACCTTTGTTCTATGATTGGCTACTTGTTGCTTAATTATTGTTGCATACACTACCCCCATGAATACACATATGCAAATCTGTCATGCTGATATAGCTTATTCAAGGTTACATAAACTGAACTGCACTGAACTGAACAGAGAGAAACAAATAGAGGACAGTGGATAGAGGAAAAAGAAGAGAGAGTTGTTCTCTGTTGTACTTCTTTGATTCTCAAAGCCTTCGCTGTGCTTAAAGTCACAGATGCCTCACACGATAAGACGGCAAGAACAGACGCAGGCAGGCAGGCAGGCAGGCAGGCTCTTAAGGGAGGGAGTGCTGCGAAGGTGGCAATTTGAGGTACTTTGCCTCCTCTCCTCATCATCCATCTGACGACTGACTCCCTCTATTGATCCTCCTTTTCTCCTCTCTTTCGTGCTCTCTCTCCCTATCGCTCTCTTTTTCTCGCTCTCTCCCTCTCTCTGGCTGACATAGCCAGGGACTCCAACAGGAAACTCAAATGGCATTTGGGTTCTTCCTCCTCATCCTCCTCCTCCTCCTCCTCCTCCTCCTCCCCAGTCCAGCGTGCCGCAGTCACTTCTAGTGACATTCGCGCCGCTAAGTATCGGCCAGGAAAAGATCAAAGGGCCGCGGGTCACTTTGTCCGCCTGTGTTAGAGAACAATCCGGATCATCACTGGCCTTTGGGCGCCAGATGCACTCAGGGCAATTTCTCTCTCTCTCTCTCTCTCTCTCTCTCTCTCTCTCTCCGTTTCTTTTCCTCTGTCTCCCTCTCCCTCTGTGTCAGCTTCACCCTGTAACACGCCATCAGCGTTAGCCAAGGCCCACGGACGGCTGCGCTGTGATTGCTGCTCTCAGAATTGATCTAACGAACGAACGAACGCAGCAGCTTTGGGAGCGAGTGAGCCTCTCTCCGCCTGGGCCGCTGGAGCTGACGCTCGTGTTCACAGCCACCCATCAAAACAACAGAGGAGAACAGAAGGAAGAAAGGAAGGACAGATGAAAAGGATAAAGAAAGAAAAGCGAGTAGTGTGGCTACTGTCCACAACACTGTGAAGAGAGAGCTGGAGCATAACTGGTAGACTAGCTTTGGCAAGCTAAATGTACTTGTATTAATGTATTACTATGTGATATTATATAGTAATAATATAAAGCATCATATATCATTAACCAGTGACTATTCAAAAAGATGGACAACATGTACGTCATGCGCGTACATTCTGAAGAGATGAAGCATTGGTCGGCCATATTGGCAAAATGGGAGCCAGAGTCTGTGCAGTAGGTGCTTCTTGGAGCCAGAGCATGCGTAGTAAACAGAAAATCGTCCAGGTCCACCCAGAAGTTTGTTTAATTTTGACCTTTGATTGAATGTATACAGTCCACTGTTTTCAAAGCCATTGTCATTAACATACTATATTCAACTATGTTAATGCTGCTAACGCATGGTCCTCTGGCTATGTTGTGCTTCAGGTGTAATAGTCAGTGCCTGTCAGTCACTGAAGAACAGCACAAGGTAACCTTGCCGTATTCCATACCTGCTCAACTGAAGTGGCGAGACGTTCTGTGTCTGGCCCAAGGACACTCTGGGATGCAGCCTCCTCTACACACTATGCCTCCAGCACCACTCTCACTTTAGTAAGCCAGGCTCATACATGTGGGACTAGAAATGTCTAAACTCCAGCCAATGACACAATAATCTGCTCACTGGGGTCAGCTTTCCTAAGCATCAGGGTACACCACTACATTAAAAAAAATAACTCAAATGCTCACGTGGCAAACCACTTAGCATGAAATAGGTCTGGTTTATAACATGTCTGAAAACAAATAAAAGCGAAATGGTTTCTTCAGTTTTGTAACCATATGCTAGGATTGTACAAAGGTACAATGCTAGCCGTCTAATCATTACAGTCTGTTGCAGTACATACTCCATCTTAATGACGTATTACAACATTTTGATAATAGAACAAGTGCTAGAGAAACACTGTTTGTGTTAATTTTAGGCACGTAAAGGTGGACAGAAAATGGACACTGCCCTTGGCTCACCCCAATTTGCTGTGTTTCCTCGTGATGTTAATGTTTTTCAGCTTGTTTCAGAAAATCGGGGATGCTGTAATTATTCTGTCACCTTTTCTTTGTTCTCCTTGGGAGACTGTATTTAAATCATG
>NC_137922.1:12555135-12560135 GCF_963457725.1 Sprattus sprattus | reverse complement strand
TGTGTGTCAGTGTCATTGTTTTTCTCAGTCTGTAATGCTTCGCATGTCAATAGCACCACTACAATTACACTCACCCAGAGTGGCAGGCTGCATTATTCCACAGCAAAACTGTTGACTCAGAAACATTTGCCAAAAGCCTCATTTTCATAAACATACACACACATACACACACAGAGCAATACATAGAACATATACCGATTTATGCCCCTCTCACGCCCCAACGAATCGCTGCTAAAATGTTTACACTGGTTTCCACGGCAATTAGCTGGGCTGATAAGGGAGCTAATCAAACAGTTTGGGAACGTGATGGAGACGAGCAGCCATGTAGGTCACGGTGGCAGGTGAGTGATGCGTTTTGTCATACGGCCTGATGCCATGGAAGTAGCTGTGTTTCGCTGACGCTTCTGTCTCCCAGACAAACGACGGGCGCCAACAGCAACGACAGAATTATTCAGCCGCACAATTAGTGTCAGGCGACTTTAAATCTTTATGACTTTCGCTACGTCCCTGAACAGGAACGAATGGCGGCGATAAACAGAGGCACTCGAGGTGCGCGTGTGTGTATCTGTTTTGTCTTCTTTTGGATGCCTGTGACACGTCAAAATAAACGTACTCATACACAATGTGATACACAAATGTGCATACACAGATGTACTAATGATTCCATCAAAGAGATGATAATGCTACAACTACAATTATCACTACTACTGTTACTGCTTCTACTACTGCTACTACTACTACTACTACTACTACTACTACCACTACTACTTCTACTTATACTACTAATACCATTCCTACTACTATTATTATAACCATTGCTATTAGCATTGCTACTCTTACTATACCATTTTTAATATTACTACTACTACTACTAGGACTAGTTCTACTACAAAACATGTTAAATGGAGAGATGTAAACTGTAACTGCAGAATGACACCCAAGGAAGAAGCATTATAGAGCAATCTCAATTGTGTTTCTCTATGCTGTGCTAAACTGAAAGGAGGCCATGAGTAGATGAATAATTTGGAGGAGTGCCTGGGGAAAGACAGGACAAGGAGAAGAGAAAAGGAGAAAAGAGAAAAGAGATGACAAGAAGAGAAAAAAACAACAAGAGAAGAAGTAAGGAGAAGAATGGTGAAGGGAGGAGGAGCGCCATGGGAGCATAGGGAAGAGTGGCACTGTGGAGAGAAGGAGAGCAACAGAGATATGCAGAGAGGAGAGGAGAGGAGAGGAGAGGAGAGGAGAGGAGAGGAGAGGAGGGGAGAGGAGAGGAGTAGAGAGGAGAGAGAAGAGAGGAGAGGAGAGGAGAGGAGAGGAGAGGAGAGGAGAGGAATTGTCCCCTAGAGCACCCAGAGGAGAGCAGAGGATTCGGAGGGACAACAAATGGAGCGTGTCAGCATGACTGCTGGATCTGTGATCGCACTAATACTCAGAGCTGAGGCACTCGTAGTCCGGCACTTCCGAGCATGCGCTCTCTCTCTCTCTCCATCTGTGTGGATCTCTCTCCCTCTCTCTCGCTCTCTCTCTCTCTCTCAGTCTGTGTGTGTATCATTCCCTCACTCTCTCTCTCTCTCTCTCGCACTTATAAACGCATACACACACAAACAGATACGCACATACATTTGAGCACATAGGCACTAAAAAAATCGTATTTAAAAAAAGTTGACGCCCCTCCAAACACTTCCACAGGATCAAACTAAAACAGCACCATTGGACTGACTTTGCAAGCGATCACTCTCGCCATCATAATCAAAATCAGAGTGCCTTTCATCATAGCTCACCTCAGAGGTGACCACCTCTCTGGACCCCCTGCAGTTGTCCTGCCGCCCCGACGTTGGAGTTGAGGATGCCACCCTCTCCTCCAGTGAACCCACTCTCTCCCAGACAAAGCTGGCAGCACTGTGAGGATCATGTTCTTTGATTATTTAAGTGTCTTGAACGCAGTCCAGTCTTTACCGCTGCATGGGAAGCTCCAAAAGATGTAGGTAAACAATTTTCACAACCTCTTGGATTATTGACTACCTGACAGGCAGACCACAGTTTGTGTCTGAGCAGGTGGTTAGCAGCTCAAGACAACTGCAGGGGACTGTACTTCACTTTTCCACTTCACCCTCTAAACATCAGACTTCCAATGTCCTGTGATCTGCAGACATTTTCAGATGACTCTGCAGTTGTGGGGAGTGTCTGGGGTGGACAGGAGGGTACAGGGAACTGGCGGACTGCTTTGTGGCATGGTGTGGGAACAATTATCTCCTTTTAAAATATGACCAAGATGAAGGAGATGGAAGCGGGAATTTTAGGATGACTGGGGCTTGACTGAATTTCAATATCACCATTTCAATCCTGGGAAAAGAGGTGGAGGTGGTGGAGGACTACAGACACCTGTGTTCACCTTGACAACAGACTGGACAGGAAATGTAACACTGAGGCTGTCTACGAGAAGGAGCAGACTCTACTGTGTGCATAAACGATGGTGCATATCTTTTACCACACTGTTGCCCCTGCAGTTGGATGTTGAGGAAAGAATGTTGCACAAACTGCCTAACATAATGGGCAACAGTCCAGATCCCCTGCACGACCTATGGGTCAGACAGCAGAGTGTTTTCAGTTGGAGGCTCCATCAACTCTGCTGCTGTGATAAGGACCGCTAAAGGAAGTAATTCCTGCCCACAGCAAAAGCCGTATATAATAATGACTCCCCTCTGTGCCAGGAGAGTAGGCCTATCCTCTGAGTATCAATGCAGAATGCACATTCTATATGTATTTGCACAGTCAGATCTATCTATCTATCTATCTATCTATCTATCTATCTATCTATCTATCTATCTATCTATCTATCTATCTATCTATCTCTCTCTCTATCTATCTATCTATCTATCTATGTATCTATATATCTATGTATCTATCTATCTATGTATCTATCTATCTATCTATCTATCTATCTATCTATCTATCTATCTATCTATCTATCTGTCTATCTATCTATATATCTATCTATCTATCTATCTATATATATCTATCTATCTATCTATTTATCTATCCATCTGCTATCTATAGCACTTCTGTTTACAGACTCAGGTTGTCCTTAGTAGTCGTCATTAGTGACTCAGCCTTCTATGAGACACAAAACACATCCTACACTCTCATGTAGTTCTTCCAGCTTGTTACACCTGCGAACCAGCTACTCAGAACAGTCCGTGTGTGTGTGTGTGTGTGTGCGTGTGTGTATGTCTGTCTCTGCGGGCTTGTCCCGGGGCGCAGGTACTGTCGTGTCGACAAGCTACAAACAGGCTAACCTGCACCTGTTTGTGGAGCCCCCCTCCCTCCCTCTCTGCTCTCCTCGCACTCCAAAAGCCTCGGTTGCAGGCGTCACGCACAAAACAATACAAAAAAAACACAAGCTCCCATGAGTCTTTGCGCTCTGGCAAAACCCCGCCCTCTCCGTGGCGATGGCGGTTGTTTACCTTGATGGGAAACAACAAGCGTGCAGAGGCACGGAGGAGACTGTGATGCTTTAAATGAGCTCCCAGACCGACGCGCATTAATTATGAATCGGGCATAATTGCAGGGGGATTTGCGGGAGTTGGTTTGCTCATTCGGATAGAGAGGTTAGCACACAGGGATGCGAATCCTGAAAAGGGACAAACACCTTTTCCAAACGTCTTAAAGGGCCGCATGCAAAATACATGCACAGTGCACACGGATGCTTTTACATTTATGCACACACACAAGCGCATGGACATACAATTCACTCACTATCAGCACACACACACACACACACACACAAACCCATCTGACTCACTTACAAACACACACAGACACAAACTCATCTCACTCACACACGAGCGCTCACTCGTATGAGAGAAACGGCACCTCATTTTCCCTTTTCACGGCTGTGTGACTTTGCCCGGCTTCAAGCGCCTTACACACTCCGCATCACAAATTAAAAAGGATCGGGAGACTCTCACTCTGTTATGGCCTCCATAATTAATACTCACGCTCCGTGAGAAAAAAAAAAAAGAGAAAAATAACAGCGCAACACAACACTGGCAGTGAGACATAACAAGCCTCCTAAGAAAACACAGCCCAACCGTGAGCAAGTTTGCCCCGCTTTCCCTGCCGAGAGTGCGAGCGAGTGAGCAAGCAAGGCCATTACGTGATTGCACTACGTTTGAAGAGCCACAGACCCCAGGGACGGAAATGGATACACAAGGAGGTTGTTTCATTAAAGCATCTCCATCAAGCAAGTGAGGGGCGGATAGTGGAAGGGGGGGGGGGGGGGGGGGGAATTAAGCAAATATACACAGGATAAAAGGGATACGTTGATAGATAAGAGGGTCGGATCATCTGTTCTAATAGAGTCCCAGTCAAGACTTCCGCTTCCATGGCAACTTGCCGTGAGAGAGAGCCCAATAAAGTGGATCAGAGTGCCTTTGTGACGGACTGACTGCAGCGCATACGTGGCCACACGCTGGAGCAGTACATGCAGCTCTGTCATGTGTGAAGGCCCCTTGTGACAAACACTGTGAGGGGATAATAAAATAGCATCGTAAAAGGCTTTACACTATCTGTTATTAGCATGAGGGAAGCATGGCTGTGGACACAGTGGTATTCTTATTAAGCTAATAGGAATATGTTACACACACACACACACACACACACACACACACACACACACACACAGGGAGATAGATAGCGAGGGCATAAAGGGGTTACTGACAAATAAACAGGCTACCGTGAAGACCACATGCTAACTGACAGGGGAAACACTATTAGAGCCTGTTGTGTGTTTCAGAAGAAACACACCTAAGGCAATCACATGCACACACACACACACACACACACACAGACTGTCTGCTGCCAGCCTTGAGACCTGTTCACCTTTGACCTAGGATCTGGGGTCGTGTGGGCGAGATTGTTGTTGTGTGTGTCGGTGTGCGTGACTGCAGGGGAGCTCTGTATGAGTGCACGTCTGAGCGCGTGTGTGGAAGCAGTTAGAG
>NC_137922.1:12547635-12550135 GCF_963457725.1 Sprattus sprattus | reverse complement strand
CATGTTTGGAGGAATTAATAAAGTTTCTGTCTGGAGGACAGAGGGAGATGGAGAGGGAGAGACAGAGACGAAAGGGGAAGGAGAAGGAGGGAGCCAGAAGGTGAAGGAGGACGAGAAAAGAGGGCGAGGAAGCAATGAGAGGAGAGATTGAGGCAGGGAAATGGAGAGTGGGAGAGAGATGGGAGACAGATATAGGAAACAAAAGGTTGATACAGAGAGAACGTATGCAGAGATCAGAAGGGGATACGCATAGCAAGGCGATGGAGATAGATAGAGGTAGAGATAGAGAAAACCAAAAGATTTGGGGGGATGGGTATGGAGGTATGAAGAGGATAGAAAGAGAGAGGGAGAAGCAGGCAAGCGGAAGATAGAAAGAGGGGCTTTGCTAATCAAATCAATCCAATACTCCCACTGCCTTTAAAATCCATTCAAAAAAGAACATTAATGTTCAATCAACTAAGCCTGGGTCAGATAGATAGGCCTATAATCCACTGTTTGGCAAACAAGATGATTATTTTCTACTGCGCTGTATTCTTAAAAGTCTATAATGTATTACAGAATGTATAATCACACTGTTTACATCAATAGGATTTGTATTGATTCCTATAGCCCTTGCTAATCCCATTTAGAATACAAACACACTGTACACACAAAAATGTACACTTGGAATTAGATCCCAAATAATCCTATGCAATTGAAGTAAATATACATGATTAAGTATTAAATAGAATTAGAATAAAAACAGAATATGTGATTAGTTTGAATGGCAAAGATGGCTTTCATGTGTGTGTGTGTGTGTGTCTGTGTGTGTCAATATTTATGTCCGTGTGGTGTGTGTGTGTGTGTGCGGCTTAATGCATGTGTGTGTGTGCGTGAAGGCCACAGAAGATATGAAGTAAAAAAAAAAGAGAGGCTGGCATCTTCTTTGATATTCATCAGGGGGTCTTTACCCTCTCAGCGCCCCACACCCCCACCCCCCGTGCCCGTCCCCTCTTCCTGTTTACTCATGCTCATACTCATATTCATCTCCTCTGGGGGTTATTTCTGTGTCCACACCGAGGAAAGGCCCAGAAGGCAAATGTCTCCCACTATACAAGAACAAGGAGGACACTGATCCACAGGGGTCCCAGTGGGGTCTATTCCGGAGTCTGTCTGACAGTGTGTGGGTGTGTGATTGTATGCTATATACGTATATGTGTGTGTGTCTGTCAATGTATGTATGTGTGTGTGGGTGTGTGTGTGTGTGTTTGTGTGTTTGTGTGTGTGTGTGTGTGTGCGTGTGTGTGTGTGTGTGTGTGTGTGTGTGTGTGGCAGACAGGGGAGAATAAGCACTCGCTTGTTCAGATCAGGCACATCACGAGCCACCCCTTTTACCCCTCCTATTCATGCGAGGACCCCAGTGTGACTGCTGCCCTGGGGACCGACCCCAAGCAGGGCGCAGTGAGCGATGGCCTTTGTGTTATGGCCCAGATCTCGGGGATGGAGAGAGAGAGAGAGAGAGAGAGAGAAAGAGTGAGAGAAGAAGAGATAGCATGTCCCCAGGACAGAGCATGCATATCACAAGGAGGTCTGGGGAGGTGGGGGGGCGTTGGGTCATGAGATGGCTGGAGACCATGGCTTTTCCTCAACCCCAGGCTACTCTGGGATATGTGACGAGGAGAAGGAGGTTACAAGGAGGTAAGAGTCCAACAGGGAGGAGGGCATACAAGGCCAGTCACATTGCACCACATCATTTACAGAGAGAGGGATAGAGGGAGGGAGGGAGAGAGAGGGAGGAAGAGACATAAGAGGACTTCTGGGCTTGTCATAGATGGCTGATGTCTTTTCACTGAAGTCTCTGCCTCCAAACCAAACCTGGACCACCTAAGACCCATGGGTGTCACAAGACTATCCCATGCTCAGCTTTTCCAGTTCAGACTGGTTTGTTTGGAGGGTAAAAAACCACACACACAATCACTCACACACATACACTTACACACACACACACACACACACACACTGGAACTGTTTTGAACTATACTTTTATGGATATAGCTAAGCTTATATGCAGCAAACATAGGAAGAGACACCCAAATATGAAAAAGACTAAATCTAGATGAAAAAGTAATCAAATAAATAACCAGATTACAGTAATAAAGAAATGGAAAGGGAGTGTAGAAAATAAATCCCAGGGCACATTTACTTTATCTATAGCATTTGTGCCTTTACTCACTGGAGGTGTGTGTGTGTGTGTGTGTGCGTGTGTGTGCGTGTGTGTGTGTGTGTGTGTGTGTGTGTGTGTGTGTGTGTGTGTGCGTGTTTGTGTGCAACAGGCGCGTGGCTAAGACAGCTTCCCTGTCTCTGTGTTCTGGGGGAGATAGTGGGAAACCAATTTCCAGGCTCCCCGTTCCCACCACACAGTGCAACTTTGGGCCCGGGACAAAATCAGTCCAATCTAAATACGAAGGCAGAAATGTTCTACACCTCGCCAAATAATTGAGGCCCCGATAAGATGGCCCTT
>NC_137922.1:12522635-12545135 GCF_963457725.1 Sprattus sprattus | reverse complement strand
ACTTCTTCCAGGAATGGGATTCATGGCTGTCAAGAGGCATTCGACAGGAGTAGTGCTGCACCTTTAGGCCATGCCTACCTGCACAGTGAACCAAAAAAATGCCACCAGTCAAATAGAGAGAAACGCCTTGATGGTGTATGACAGCGTGATCACGTGATCGTGAACAAAGATTTCCTCAAGCTTAGCATGCAGACTGGACTGACCACAGAGAAAGACAGGGGGGAAGGGAGGGAGGGAGAGAGAAAGAGCTGGGTTGGGAAGGGGTTTAGACTTTTTTAACGTAGATCCATTCGCCATTTTCATTGATCACATGACCGTGGTGCACTTAGCTGCACACTAGTATTCCTCCGTCGAGAAATTGCAACTCAGGGTGTTGTCAGGCAAGCTGTGTGGCCCAGTCGAATACAAATAGTGCAGCACTTTGGTCCAGCACAGCAGAAAACGCCCAGTCAAATACGGCAAATGGCAGGTAAGCATAAAGGAGAACCATTGGGGAGATCTGCCCATATCTGGGTTTGGCCTCGAGAGGTTCTGTTAACCTAAGCTATGACACTGACACTGGGAGGAAAGAAATACGATACCTGGACCGTAGTGTGCTATGTCATGAAAAACACATGCTACCAGTCACCTCTGCTCAGTGACTGACCAATCAGTGAAGGGATTTGCCTGACACCACATCGCACCCTGAGCCAACCAGAGTGCTGGTCACCTGCCCTCTACTTCCTGGTCAGCACTCTGGAGAAAAGCTTTTTTTTATAAATCACCACATGGTCTGAGTCAACCTCTAAAGCCTTTATTTATTTATTTCATTTTTTTCCCCGCCTCCCTTCAGTCTGTTTCTTTTTACCATCCATCCTCAAATGCAGTGTTAGTTCCATGCCCTAATCTCTTAATTCAAAAGAGCTTTTCACCGAGTATCACAGAACGATATCCGTTCTCAAGAAGACCAAAGCACATAAAACCGTGTTAACTATTCCACCACTGCCAGATGAAAGCCATTCCTTTAATGAGGAGAACAAACACAGCCACCAATGAAGGCTAACAAACTAATCGCACTAGTCACATGTAAGTCACATTACAAATCGTTACAAGTCAGCATCATATGTCACGAGCATTAGCACTAGGGGCTTAGCCTACTAGAGTCTAACTGCCTGAAGCTTGTGTGAGGCTAAAGTAGTGTGGACAGGGCAGGTCACAGCGTCAGTGGCTGCTGCTGCTAATGGAGGCTGGAGAGTGAGGGATATCAAAGTGCAGAAACAACATATCCTGTGGTAAGACTCTAATCCTCCACCCCCTCACTCTCACTTTTTCTTTCTGAGAGTCTCACTCGCACTTTGCCTGGGTAAGCTTCTCTAACGGAATTAGACCAGCATGGCACTGGCAACATCAGAGTGAACTTTAGTCAGGAGTTTGGAGTTATAGGGGGAAATACTTTCTAATGTGTAGAAGGTTGAGCTTGACAATCTAGTAGTTGAGGCTAAATCAACCTAGCAAAAGCAACATAAACCTCATCAGGACTTCAGAGCTGTAGATTTACTATCTTCTTTTATAGTGCAAAAGGTTGGGTTTAGCAACAGTTAATGGGGGATTGTGACAAAATCCAGCTAAAACTGATTATTCTACTTACTTTCAAGTTGATCCTTCGATATACAAGTCTGGGGTGCGTCTATTGGTGCCTTCTCTTTCGGTCGCTGTGTCATACTAATGTTACATGCTAATGTTGTCATGAAGGTAGATTTGTTGCATTGTACAAACATTACACTAACTACAGGCCTAAAACAATAAAGTACAGCATCCAGTTCATCCGTGATATCATACAGAGATATTTATGTAGTTTTGGAAACACTATTTCTCACTATAGAATCTATAGAATTGAATGTTTAAATATATATGCAGTGGAAGCCATCTTGGAAGTGAAAGGTGTGTTTACTTTTAGTAAAATAGCATTTTCTCAACCATTCAAATCCTAACTGCCAACTAACTACCTGAAGAAACAAATGTTAAGTGCTTAATTATAACAGTACTGAAAAAATATATTAACAATCATGAGAAGATCAATCAAAGAACAATCAAACAAGTTAATATAAACATGAATAACTACGAATCTTGAAATATGCTAGATTATGCTGGTTTATCATTAATCAGTAATTTGCACTCACTATAGCTGTGTTAGTCTGTATGGTGATTCTGTGTTGGCCAATGACACGTAATGTTTGGTGTGTGAACCATTAATGCAACATGCAGGAATTGGTGATGTTAGGAGTGTAGCTGTGACCCCTGACTTCAATCCACCATAGGAACCTTTTAAACTTCTACACCACACTTCGCTCAACACACATAACAAAGATGAAAAGAGGTGATTCAAGTTCTTAAAACAGAAATTTCCATTTTTGAACATTTATTATGAAATTATAAAGAAGAAAGCACTGTTCAAACAATACGTCTTTAAAAAAAAACAACAGGATGTGACGATTATAATGCAGATTACTTGTGCATTTGCATTGAGTACAGATTCAAAGGGGGGCTTGGAGGGAGTACATTACATAGGGCTTAAAAAAAAAAACATAAAAAGTCCAGTATTTCATAACACAGCACATTGAACAACATTACCAGGAGCTCAGTTCAGTCTTTTTGCTTTGATTTAGTTTCATTTTGTTTCGTTTTGTTTTCATGTTTTACAGGAAACATTTCTATGTACATCATAAATTACAGTGGATACAGTCAGACAGCGGTGAGCATGGGATGGGGTCAGAGGGCAAGGGTCACACAGGCACACTGAAGTGTGTCATGAATCCCCCCGCACAAACACACACAGCTTGTGAACATGCAATGGCACACTGTCCTGGTTGGGGTTAAGCCTACCATAACCAGCCACTTTAAGACCCTTTTACCAGGGTGGAAAATATTTCCCAGCTGGAGGGTCCCCATAAAATAACTACTCCCACCCCCCCCCCCAAAAAAAACACCCAGAATTTCCCAGAAAGTGGGGTTATGAAGCAGAGGAATAAAAGAAGAACATAAAACTAGAGGAGGATGGGCGAGCAGAGAGAGATGTTCAATAGAAGAACTAGACAAAGCAAGTGAGACAATAAATGACAATGAAAGAAAAAGGAGAGACAGAGGGCACAAAGTAAAACAGAGAAAAGAGGGGGGAGAATAAGATGGAAAGGAGACAGAGAGAGAAAGAGAGAGAGAGAGGCATCTGATGTCAGAAAACAAAAATAAAGGAATCAATAGATATAAATAAAAGTATCCCCAGTGACAGTGGCAGGAGCCATCACTGCAGCAAGGTGAGTGCAAGCTGACCCTCACAAAAACCACAAGGTTGAGTAGGAGGCTTGGCAGCGTGTGTTTGCGAGGGGGGGGGGGGAGGGGGCTGTGGAGTGGAGGATGGCAGTTTAGGGAAAGTGGGGGTTGGGGGGGGGGGGGGGGGGGGGGAGGTGGGGGTACATACTGGCTCATTCAGTGCTGTTTCATCGCCCTGCATTCATGGGTCTTTTTTTATGACACAACAATAGAAAGAAATCAGTGCAAACATGGCAAAGAAACATTTTCTTCCAACCTGCTACCTCAGGCATTTCATTGAGGGGGAAAGAACAGGCCAATCGACACACATTACGTTCTGTCTGTGTGTATGTAAAGCACTAACAGATTTTTTTTAACACTTGGAGTGTTTGCATGTGGGTTTTTTTTTTTTTGCCCAGTGTTTGTGTAAGTTATTTGCAATCGTTCACGGCTAAAAATGAGTGGAATGAACCTCTCTTTTTTGCATAAGTAGTTAGTGGAATCGCTGGAGTGCTCTGGGAACGAGGAGAGAGAGAGAGTGGAGGGAGCTGAATTAATGAGATGGCTTAAAAGGCGTCAGTCAACACAGAGAGGCCTTGTGTCAGGCTTCTCTGCATGCAGCGTCGCTCAGCGCACACACAAAATAAATAAATAAATAAACACCCCCCCCCCCCCCTCCCCCAACACACACACACACACACACACGAACAAAAACAATCCCTGAGCGATCTGCTTATCAATCAGCTTGCTTTGTGAAATGACATTAAGATGGATGACGCTGACTTTTCTGGCTACTTCAATAAATGGGATGCCATCCAGAAGTGATGGGCAGGAGAAAGGAGAAAGCAGAACTGCACACACACACACGCAGCACGCGTACACTCACAAACACACACACCCACAAACTCATACACACACACACACACACACAAGAAGCACACACCATCACACACACCCTCTTGTAGAAAATGTTAAGCTATATGAGCGCAGTCACATCCCAAATCTTTTCTATCTGACACACACACACACACACACACACACACACACACACACACACACACACACACAGTCACACAGACACACACACAAACACACATTCACATACACTCACAAGATGTAAGAAGTATGTAACTCACAGATGGCTATGATGGAATTTACACCTTTGCGAATGGTCATCGCCTTAACGGCATGAGAATGACTGGTGGTGTATGAGGGATGAGCCAGAGGCACAGCGATGGCAGGCAGGGAGACAAACGCACACACATAATGGCATGAAACCCATTTATTAAACAGAAGGTCGGTCCTGGTAATGTTGCCAGTGCTTTGTGTGTTTGTGTGCCGTCTCGGCCCACTCGTTCTGCCCGTTGTTATTTGGACAGGGGACTGCTCAGATATGTGCACCGCTTCCCGCGGAGTTCTGGAGCCAGGCAGGCCTCGCCTTGGAGTCGGGCCATGGACAAATGCCGAAGCACTTCTCGAAAAACTTGGGGAGTCGAGAAACAAACATAAAAAACGAAATCGAAGCAGGACAGAGCCCACAACACTAGAGAGAGAGAGAGAGAGAGAGGGAGAGAGATAAAGAGAGAGAGAGAGAGAGAGAGAGAGAGAGATGTAGGAGGGAGTGTGGGCAGTGGGGTCCAGGGTGGTCAATCCAGACAGGTTCTTTCATACCTTCTGCTTGTTTTGATGCGGGCCCAAAGAGAGATGCCCCCGGGCCATGCTTGCATGTGAAAGCGGGCTGAGTTTGGCGCCGACGGCAGGATGAGGGGGCCTGCCTCAGATACTCGGCTGCTCTACCGGCACCCGCCTCACACCAACCGACAGCCAGGATCCAACGGGGCCTTTCACAGCCAAGTCCATTAATGGAGAGAGCCAGACCACTATCCACCTGTCCACTGATATATCCTCGTAGCAAGCTCTTAATGTATTATGCAATACATCATGGCATTTTAACTACATATTTGCATACGATAGCTGAAGATATTGGGCAGTATGTAATAGCATTGATTTTTTTCCTCTTGCTATTTATATATATTTATTTCAGGAAGGCACATGACATGGTTTTAAGGTGTTGTGAGGCTGCACAAAATAAATAAATAAATAAAAAATAAATACATTGGTTGTTAGCTTGTTATGAGTGTTTCATTCAGAGGGGAAACAACGCTACAAGCTACCATATTGAGTGTAAGTAATAGGATGCCGTACTTCTCAACTTGGCTTGTGATCACAGAAACAGCACCAACTGATTTTGCATAGGCTTTGCAAAAGTAAAAGATAACATCGCTAGCCAAGGGAGTTGAGGGTACAGTCATCTGAAAAATGCTCCATTCACTTCCTATTGGCTTAGAAACATTACAAAACAGCGAAAGGAACACATCCCACATCAGCAGTCCATTCCCTGGTTTACAAATCCTATCAGTCTTAATATTCTTTCAGTCGTTCTCAGAGATGTAGAATGATGTATTGCCAGTCTAATAATGTTGATGCCATTTTCCCCTTGTCTTTTTTGTTATGTCTCCTTCTCCTTCGCCCCCCTCCCCCCCGTCTCCCGCCCTTTCCCTCCATCCCTCTCTATCTCTGTCGCACCCACCAAGGTCTGCATCAGCGCAACGCGCAAGATATGGCAACAGACTCTCCCCTCTGGCTCAGTCGTGTCACAGTCCATTAATCTTCTCAGGGTTCGGGCTCGATCTGCCGAGCCCCCCTCCGTACTAATCCCTTATTAATGGGGCAAATGAACCTGCGGAAAAGAATGTCTCCCCCCAGGCCTGCAGAATTACAATGGCATGTCTATCACTCCTGACCGTACGGGGCGAGCGAACGAACTAGTGAGCGAAAGAACAAACGAGGAGCTCCTGTTTGCATAGGGCCCGGCCATTCATCCAGCGCAAGGTCGTCAAACCACTCGTGAAATACGTACTCCATGACCCTCCTCCTCACCTGGTTATATTTTATATCATTACTATTCTCTCTATTTCACACGCTCTCTCTCTCACACACACACACACGTACACACATGCTCATGATCATGGACACCTGCGAGCACACATGGAATGGTTGACGTACATGCACACATACGCGCATGAATGTGAATATGAATGTGACCATGAATATGGTCTAATGGGTGCTCACACACAGCGGACAGACTCACACACACACAGACACACACACACACACACACACATACACATAACCATTCTCACAACATCCCCCAGGTCAGGGTCCTCTCTGCATAGCGCTTCTCCTGTCTGGCAGCCAAGTGTCACCTCATTTTCAATTCCACCAGTCTGAGAGTCATCCCAGATGCTCCAGACCATAAAGACAGACAAACAGAGAAGCAAAAAAAATGCGCTGGAATACCTCTGCGATTCAAGTCATGGGCAGCTCTTGTTTTCGTTCGCTGCCGGTAGCACAGCACATGAAAACAGCTTATTATGTGGCAATTCAGAGGGTGGGAGAAGGAGAGAGAGAGAGAGAGAGAGAGAGAGCTGAAGGGAGGAAGAGATAAAGAGAGGGGGGGGGGTGAGAAAGAAAAAAAAACACTTTTCACTGATGCTTTAAAAAAAAGCATGAGAGAATTCATTAACAAACAGCCAACACTGCAAACACACACACACACACAAACAATGAGACACGTACTGCCATTTGAATGCTAAAAGCAGCCTTCAGATTTCACAGGATCTGCGAGCCGTATCGCTGAATCTCAATCTGCCAGGTTTCTACATTCCTCCATCTTCAGCATTTACGGAGCAGCCTGTTCTACATTCAGGCGCCATTCTATATTTTAAGGAGCATTTTCTAAGATCACTGTTGGTATTTGAACAACACTCCCAGCGCTCCATCCATCCAATGTGGGCCTTTGTGATTCCCATTTCCACACATTTGATTTACATCTTCTTGGGTCTTTTGAGATCTTTTCAGGACCCAGATTAACTCAGTGATATGGCACTCTGCATGCCAATTAGTCTCAAGCCCACTCCAGATCACAAGTGGTGTGGTGCGCTGTGGTACGGAGATCCCCCAGTTGGCTCAGTTTTGGGAGCAGATTTCCATCAAAGCGAATCAATTCCTGAAAGTGACTTAGACCTCACCGGGGCCCAGTTGAGTCCTGTCTTTCTCTCTCTCTCTCTCTCGCTCGCTCTCTCTTTCTCTCACGCACACTCACTCTCTCTCTCTTTCTAACTGTCTTCCTCATCCATTTGAGATTTGGGTTAGCCGAGTAGCGACGGTGCGAGCAACGTGCTCTCCGATTCAATTTGCCGCTCGCAGTTTATTAATCAAGCCCACTGAAAAGTTCCCCCCACTGAGACCTGTGCTCATAGCACTGAGCAGTGAGAGTTTAATCAATAACTTAAATGTTTCATACACTCCCTAATTGACTGCTTAATGTGTCTCCTTCCCCCAACATCCATTATGGAGAACCTACAGAGGCACTGAGAGAGGGACAGAGGAGGAGAGGAAACAGAGGGAGAGAGAGGGGGAAAGAGAGAGGGAAAAGAGAGAGAGGGAGCGAGGGAGGCCGTCATGTGGGACGCCGGATGGGTAGGAACGGGTGGACAAACATGTGGGATTTTCAGTTCATGGGGAGATGAAAAGACTGCACTGTCTTCTTTGTAAAAGAAGAGAGAATGAAAACAGGATGCTAGGAGACACAAAGAGCTCTGACAAAGATGTGAGGATGACTCAGAAAGATGAGTAACTTTGTGTTTTCTGTCCCTGTATGTGTGTGTTTATGAGCGTGAACGTGTGTGTGTTGTGTGTGTGTGTGTGTGTGTGTTTGTGCACGTGCTGTTACCACTCTCCATGAAACTAGGGCAGTGTTTCCATGTCTTGACTGTTGTTTACACTAATATAGTTCACTGGGGGTGGATAAGGGGGAAAAATTAATTGCCCTATCGCTGTCAGCACAGTTTTGAGAGCCCATAATAAGACTGCTTCTCCTTCGACATGCCCCTGGCTGCAATAACTACAATAACCAGCGCCGCGGCTCAGGCTCCACTAACACTATCTCTGCCTTTCCAGAGGGAGGCTCAGGAAAGAAGCCTTTTAAAGAGAACAGGGGTGAGGGTGCGAGCGTGAGCTCTAGAGGGGGAAAACGAGTGTGTGTGTGTGTGTGTGTGAGAGAGAGAGAGAGAGAGAGAGAGAGAGACAGAGAGAGACAGAGAGAGAATGAGCCAAGTGTGCTGACACCGACGTTCCGGTGGATTCTGTGAAGGAGCTTTGTGGGGCAGCATGGATTTATAGGCCAGCCCGGGTGCTGCTCCGCTTCTGTCTCAGGATACAGTAGCACACATTGTTTGGGTCATGGGGAAAAGCGAGACGAGCCTGGACTGCATGACACACACACACACACACACACACACACACACACACACACACTCTCTGGAATGGAGGAGGCTTACTCCAACAGTTCATTCAGGCAGCTGTTTGGAAGAGTGTGTCTGGGGAAGGTGACTGGCAAATCAGCATGTCTGATGACTCAAGTAGAAGGCAAGTAGAGATCAGTGCATTCATTCATATGTGTATCCATGTGTATGTCTCAGCTCAGTAGAGACCTGTCTATGTGTATGTGTATGTGCATGTGAAGGTGAATGTGTGTGTTTGTGTGTGTGTTTTTGTGTGTGTGTGTGTGTGTGTGTGTGTGTGTGTGTGTGTGTGTGTGTGTCTGTGTGTGTGTGTGTGTGTGTGTGTGTGTGTGTGTCTGTGTGTGTGTGTGTGTCTGTGTGTGTGTGTGTGTGTGTGTTTGTGTGTTTGTGTGTGTGTGTGTGTGTGTGTGTGTGTGTGTGTGTGTGTGTGCGTCTGTGTGTGTGAGTGTGTGAGTGTGTGTGTGGTTGAGTGTTTCACAGGGTTCATTGCAAAGCCCTGCCTTCATTTGTGGTTGATGGTGAGTAACATGGCCCCTGTAATGTGTAAGGTGTCCTCTGGAGGGAATCAATGCATTTACACAGGCGTGAAAAAAGCACTGTCTCAAGAGAGCTACTCTGAGGCATCTCTCCCACGCACGTACACACGCGCACACACACACACACACACACACACACACACACACGCACACAAATAAAAGCCTTAGAGCAAATGCTATTAAACGAACACAGACTCACAAAGACACTAAGATACACACACACACACACACAAATAAACACACTCACGCACACACACACACATACACACTCACAGTATCCTGCTTAATCCCCACTCTACATGAAATAACCCAGCCCACCAAACTGAAGGAGATGATACTGTAGTCTAGTTCAGCCCATTTTTGATGCTCAAAGAAATTGCTCATGATCCTGGGGCAGTGACCCAAGAGTGTTTGTCAGTGGGAGCCACTACACACACACACACACACACACACACACACACACACACACACACACCTCCCCAGTGCTACCCATGCTGGCTTTCAGATGATCATCTCTTATCCTCCACACCACTGACCACACTCATCATTGTTGAGTACTCACAGTACACACAGACACACACACACACATGCACACACACACACACACATACGCACACGCACATGCACACGCACACACACACACACAAACACACATGCACATGCACACACACACACACTCATGTACCCACTGTAGGGTTCTCTCCCATCGCCCCCTCCCATGCTATTACAGATGCTGCATGTTGGCCCAGAGCCAAGCTAAGCCTTACAGAGCAACACTGCCCCCTAAAGGTGGAGTTCCCCCTCCCTTCCCTTCCCTTCCATCTCTCTCGCTCACTCACTCTCCCCTCACTCACTCTTCCCCTCTCCTTTTCTCTCCCTCCTTTAGTGCTATGGGAGGTGTCTCACATTAGAAGGGCCCACTGGCTTTGTTTACGTCCTGAATAGATCCAAATTGAAATGACTGAAAAGCACTACGGATTAAGCCGATATTTGAGAGTCATTAATAGATTATCCTTTTAGGGTTGGATACATTTCAAATTGCATAATAGCTTGGGTTAGTTCCCCAATTAGTTCACTACACCAAAAATAAAAACAATCAGAATAATAAACAAAAAAAACTAATAACAGTAGTAAAACTAAAAAAGTAGGCAATTTATGTTTCTGTTTTTTTTTTCCTCAGAAGATATTAACGTGTGAGCCAAAGTTATTACTTGCTGTGTAGGTTGGTCTGTATTGTGATGAAACACAGATCAAAGAAACACACTGAAAAGGCTGAAAAGAAAAAAAGAAGTGGGCTGCCAACAAGAATGTGGACATGACAAAATAAATAAATAAATCACGCCAAAATGATCAATCGGGAAAGGAGCCTTATTGTAGCTGAACCTGCCTGCGCAAGAATGGGGTCATTTTCAGGGGTTTTTCCCAAACGGCAGGGTATTTGGCAAAGCGCTTGTTGGAGTAGTGATTGCAGTAGACAGGCAAGAAAAAAATGTTTCTTTTACATAGTCTGAAAGCATTGTGTTGTTGTACAGTGATTAAAAGGCCCCCCAAAAACAATTCACCATTCTAGTCTCGTATCCTACAGTATCAAGTTCTGACACTGGCTGTCTATCTTCACATATCCCACCAAACGTAAGCAATTTTCTGCCTGGCTCACTTTTCATTCAGTTCAGCAGGTAAGCAAGCAAGCAAAATAAATAAACAAACAAGGGAACAGACACCAGAGATAAAATGCCTAGATGCTACATACTGACATCAGCAATGTGCCTGTGATTACTCATTGTAAAATCTAACCACAATGATGAGAATGTTGCTTTTTGGTTTAAAACAGACATGATGACAACTAAAGGTGGGACCTTTTCCATTTTTTTTTCTTTCTTTCTTTTTTTTTACTCTCTGCCATCCAGCTATGACTGGCACTTTAGTACTGTGGCACAGAGCAATTATAAGCGCTGCTTATAGACCAGTAAAAGTGCTCCTTTACCTGTCTGGTGTGCAAGGGGGCCTTTGTCTTGAAACCTCCCTGGGAGCTGCATTCCGAGGCACTGAAGTGGTCCGAGCTCGTGGAGGAGCGCTTGGAGAGCGTGTCACAGCCGCCGACGAAGGTGTTGTCCAGCGGCAGCTCCTGGATGACGTGGTGCTTCTTAACAGACACCGGCGTGTCCGCCTTGAGGTGGAAGGCGGACTGCGGAGAGGCGGACTTGTAGTGCCTGGCCAGGTCCGGGCTGCTGGGCTTGAAGGTGGTGGTGGGGGCGGTGTTCCAGTCGAAGCGCCCGATGCTCGGCTCCTCAAGTTCAGCCGGGAGGCTGATGCTGCCGTTGATGGGCTCGTGCGCGGGGTCGTCCGGTTTGTTTTCCTCGATGGTGACAAAGTTCAGCAGCGAGCTCTTGGGCGATTTCCTCTTCTTGCGCTTTTTCTTCTTGTTCTGCTTGTTCTCCGTGTTGGGGGACATCCACTCCGCGCCCTGTTTCTTACGCTGGGCCGCCTTGAAGCGTGACGCGTGCCGACAGCGCACCAGGATGGTGACGAAGATGACCACGATCACCACCATGGCTCCCGCCACGATGGCGATCATGATTGTCAGGTAGTCCCCACTTTGGTAGGTCTCACTGGCGTCCCCGATGGGTCGGTCGATAGGGGTCTCGATCTTACGTCGAATGAGCTCATAAATGTGACTGGAATTGCCTACTGTGTCATTCACATAGAGGAAAACTAACACTAGTGTGTGTAGAGACCGTGGGTATCCCAGGTCACTGATGTTCACCACCAGCCTGTGTAGGCCGATGTCTGATACGGTGGGCTTTTCCTCTAACGTGATGTTTCCCGTCACTGGGTCGATTCGAAACAGCCCCTTGTTATTCCCACTGATGATGGTGTATTTGAGCTCTGCGTTCATGCCTGTATCCCCATCCACAGCAAAAACCTCAGCCACCACTGATCCTGGGATGGCTGAGAGAGGCACCAGTTTGAATGAGGTGTTGGACTGTGGGGACAGCACGATGGGCACATTGTCGTTGACATCGATGACGTTGATGGTCACTTTGGCAGCCGAGGAGCACGGAGGACGACCGTTATCCATAGCCCTCACGTCGAAAGTGTACGAGCTCTGTTGCTCGCGGTCGAAAGATACATTAGACTTTATTACTCCACTGTACGGGTCGAGGATGAAGTTCTCATTGTCATTGAGGATGGAGAGAGACACTGCTGCGTTCTCCCCAGCATCCGCATCCGTCACTGTGATCACCCCCACGGTGCTGAACTTGGGCAGGTTCTCCGAGACAAAGAACTGGAAGTGGTTGTGGGTGAATTTGGGGCTGTTGTCGTTCTCATCCAGGACAGTAACGATCACCGCAGCCTGGCTCTGCAGCGGAGGGGTCCCGTTGTCACGTGCCGTCACGGTGAAGAGAAACCGCTCCTGGTCCTCGCGGTCGAACACCCTGGACGCGGTCAGCTGACCTGTTTTACGGTCCAGGTCAAAAAAGGACGCATTGGGACCAAGCTGGTAAACAATCTCTGCATTTTTACCACTGTCCTCATCAGTGGCAATGATGGTGGTGAGGAAAAGGTCCCGCTTGTTATTCTCCTTCACAGTCAGTTCAATGACAGGTTGGCTGAAGATGGGCGGGTTGTCATTTTCATCCTCTATTCTCACTCGCACCAGTGCTGTCTGGTTTAAGCTCGGTTTTCCCGAGTCAGAAGCCACAATTTTGAAGTTGTACTCCTTGGTGCCTTCGTAGTCTAGCAGAGCAGAGGTTTCCAGCAAGTACTGGTTGTCATAGACAGCTTTGAGATGAAATGGAACATCTTTTTCAATGAAACAGATAACTTTGCCATTTACGTCTGTATCTTTGTCTGACACAGTAATGAGGGCAATCTTTGTGTTAATAGGGTCTTTCTCTGACAGCCGAACAGTGCCATTGATGGGACTAATGATGTATCTGAGGTCAATGTTAGGGGGGTTGTCATTGACATCAGTCACATTGATAGTCACTGTAGCCCTGGCCGGACTTGAGCTTCCATCACTCGCCATCACAGATAGCTTATGAATGGCTGTCTCCTCTCGATCAAGTGGTCTCTGCACTGTTATGAGGCCAGAGGTTGAATTCAGTGCAAAGAGTCGTTTAGTGGCTGGGGACACCTGAGTGCCAAACATATACCTTATCTCAGCATTGGCACCGACATCTGCATCAGTGGCTTGAAGCCCGACCACAGAGGTCCCGATGGGGGAATTCTCCGGAATGTGGACCTCAATTTGACTCTCCTTGAACACCGGACGGTTGTCATTGACATCAGTCACTGTCACCTGAAGGATGGCTGTGCTGGACTTCTGGGGATTGCCTCCGTCTTCCACTTTGATTTTCATGACGTACGTGTCCTTTTGTTCCCTGTCTAGATTCTGCTGCACAATCAGCTGCGGCCACTTCTCCCCCTCTGGCGTCTCCACGATGTCCAGCCCGAAGGCACTCTGGCTGTTCACCAGCTCGTACTTGTGAACGCTATTGGGTCCGGTGTCAGGGTCCGTGGCGGAGGGGATGGCGAAACGACTGTTGATCAGCGTGTTCTCCGGAATGGAGATGTTGATCACTGGTGACGGGAACATCGGCGCGTTGTCATTTGTGTCCTTGACGACGATTTTGATCTTGATGAGCCTGAAGTAGTCGTTTGGCAGGATGACCACTTCGATCTCAAATGCACACTCGCTCTCCTCATAGGACGAGCCGGGGCAGAGCTTCTCCCTGTCTATGCGGTTTGAGGTTGTGAAGATCTCCCCCGTGTTGCTCACCACCCTGAGCAGAGGATTGTCCCCTGCTTTAGACACCAGCCGGTAAACCAGATTAGCGCTGGCTCCAGTGGTCGGGTGTGTGTGGGAGATGTTCAAGTCCTTTGGTATGTTTCCAATAAGCACGTTCTCTTGCAACTCCTCCCGAATGGGATAGATAAGTTCTTGCGCTATGGATGGGTCCAGCCAAAAGCAGGCTACGAGGGCAGTCAACAGATAAAAATCCTTCAAGTCCATGATGATGATGATGATATAATTACGTTCCCAGCCTCTGTGTTTCAAACGGTGATCTCCATGCAATGTGATCAGAGATTTGGTCTCGTGAAACCTTGCAATTGCAGCCAAGAGGCAGCCAGGCACGACCCTGTAAATGAACAGTGGTTACAGTTCATTACAAGGCTTCATTTTCGGGCAGTCAGACAAATGTCACTTCAATTTTCTACATCTAGTCCTCACTTCTGATTGTGGCATACTCACTGTGTGGACTTTTAGCAAATAGTTCAGGGTATGAATTCAGTCAAAATAAATTCAACACTTTATATTCAACACTTCAGTGTAACAGTCTAAATACTGTCATTAGTAGTTAGCTAATCCAGTTTAATCATAACTGATTCACTAACACTATAATAATAATAATAATTGTATTCATAATTTTAATTTGAATAACATTTAGTCTTTTTTGCCATGCAAGGCTCGCTTTTCTTGTTTTTTTCTAGATAATCATTATCTTTACAACGGGGGGCACACGATGGCAAGATTAAGCTGCCGCATCCACTGTAGCCAGTCAAGTACTTAGCATCACCCTTCAAGACCCTCCACATAATGTGCATAACGAGTATTCAAATGCCTCTAAAGCACTTGCCCTTGGTAACTTTAGAGCAACGCGCCCTTTTTCTTAGGCATTGCTATAGTAACATTGACTTCTGCAATGACAAGAGAGCATAATGAAATACATTTGAAATGATCAGAAGCTGAATTTGGTAATAACCATACAATTACGCATAGAGAATTATGTGAATCTACTCACCTTTTCTCCCGCGGATCTGAGTGTGTAGGATGTCTGTTATCGAATGTTCCGGTCGCACATCTCCGCTACAAATCCTTTCTATACTCGCATGGATGGGAGATGTTCATTAACTCCAATAAAACGATATCCGTACTGATCATAGCACAGCTCCGGGGGGACGCTGGTGTCAGAAAAATATCTTTCCCATCGAAATGACAGCAGTTGAGGGGACGAGAACGGCACCAGTCAAAGGTGACTCACAGAGCCTTCACGGATCAGGCAGTTCGTTTTTATGGATATTTAACTTTCCATTCGAAGAAATGCACCGTTTCATGCGCGGACTGCGGTGGTCGGTGGATGCGCCTCTCCAAATAGAATCAGGTGATCAGCGGCGCACCTTCCACTCCTGAGGACTGATAGGTCCCGCGTAGTTATTCCGCATCAGCACATTGCCCCCCAAAAATAAGCCGCGTATTCACTGGCTTGTCAGCAACCTGTTTAAAGCACACACTGCTCAAGTGGCACGGTTATCCCAGCAAATTGGAGTCCAAGTTCAAAATTCTCCTCATGCAATTATCTTCCTCTGAGATTCAAGACATTTCTATTTAACTTATCTCTTTGGCGAGATATGATATCCACGGTCTTCCTGGCAGATCTCCCGCGTTACAAAGGGCACCTGATTCAAGGCGACCTGCTTGGACTAGAGAAAGCCGACAAATAGTCCAACGGAATCGGATGCTGCCACGGGATGGAGTATGGCGCGTACCCTTGCACTCCCCTTCTCAGAACTGAATTTCTTGCACTAACTCTGAGTAAGCCCACAGGGGGGTGTGAATTACAACACGTTGACGCCCCCAAAGCCGCTGATTGGTCCATCTCGCCGTTAGAATCTCGATGCAGAGAGTCATACGGATACGATTGGCTCTCGCCAGCATCACTTGAAGCTGGAGCATCTCCTACCGAAACGCTGGGTGATAAACTGACGGCTGCGGAGAGCTGAAGTCTTCAGTCTACAGCTACGGTTTCAGCGCCTTTCCTAATTCAATGCACGGCTCTCTCCGGTTTCTTTATGTTTTCTTATCTTGCATTGCACTTAATAACAAATAACATAGGATTGTTTCAAATAAAAAAGAACAATTACCAACATAATATGGAATCCGGGGGAACGCAGTCAATTTCGGTAACGGGCAACGAACAGTTATCAAAGTAATGAGAGTAGTTTATCTTGGCGAAAAGCATGTGCTTGAATAAAAAGATGGTTTAGTATAATACTTTGCACTCCCAGCGTTCGTGTTTCCACGCGGTGCCTTCAGTAGCTTGTCCTTGTAGGCTATGACAGAAAACGAAGCAAGGGCAATGAAGCCCACAGCTTACAGAGAACGCCACTTATGTACCGCCAAAGTTAATGTAGAAAAACTGAAAAGCATATGTTTATAACTGCTCAGAAAATTGATAATAGCCATACCATTGAAGGCAATAATCAGCGCGTCAGTGTCTTGTAAAAAGTTAATGTGGGGATTGAAGCCAATGCAGAGGGTTAGAGAATAACAAAAAATGGAAAGACCGTGTCGAATAGCCCATGATCCACTACTGTCGCAGTTATTGCTATGAAAGTGTCTTTCAAAACCTGCATCAAAGCCCACCTGTGAGTAACATTAATACCACGCTATTAAAGATATTCTTCTTTCAGCCACCGATTTTAGATCTGTCCAGAACCGTACAATATTTAGATGATGCATTGATGATAACGGATGTACAGTGCCTGACATGCCGTCTGCTGCTACTGAATGGCAGAGGTTGCATGGTCAAAGCAACAGAATGCTTGTGCTGCGGTGAAGACCACCATCTAGAGGACATTAGAGGGAAATGCGTGATGTGCCGGGTGCGATCGCTGCATCTTTCCTCTAATTCGTCACGGAGACTATCGTTGTGTCGATCATGTGCAGACGACGTGCTATCACATGGCTCTATACTCATGGTGCTTAACGACCACAGACAATTGTTATTTGCTGACCCTTATAAATATAGGCGTCTTGAGGTCTACTACATAATATTTTAACCATCGAAATTATCTGTAAAAGGTATACAAGAATGAGACACAATTGTTTACTCATTTAAAACGATAGTACATCATTTAACATGACATGCTAGAGTTGTACAGATGACTGTACGCGAGAGAGGGGAGTAGAAAGAATGAGAAGATTGGAAAGCAGAGCAGAGAGAGAGAGAGAGAGATTGGGCCTGGGTACTGATGTTGGTTGTCGATGAAACCGTGATTGGTTGTCTTGTTCTATGGCTCCAAGAGGCTGAGGGGAGAACAGGAGTATCTGCCACCCATTTAAGCAACTACCACTGACAGCAAACCAGTCCGCTCACACAAACACACACTCACTAATTCACCAACTCTCTCTTTATCTCTCTCCCCCTCTTGCTCTCTCCCCCCCCCCCCCCCCCTCTCTCTCAGTTTGTATCCTTCTTGTTGGTTGTTTGTTTACAGTCGAAACTCTAGCAAAATACATGAAAGTCTGGTATTTCATCCCACTGCCATTCTCCCTCTCAGCTACACACACATATGAAACCCACACACACACAAACCCACACGCACACAAAAAAAATAAGCAGCAAATATCACAGGTCCCTCTAATGAGCCTGAAAAGTGCTAATGGGATCGCCTGCATGTTCAGTCTGCAGGTGTCTTGCTCAAGGTAGGCATAATGGAATGGAAATGACAAAGGTTAGACTCTAGCTTCAGTGGTCAAGTCACAGACTGAGGTGCAAACCAAAATCTAAGGCTTAATTAACAATGGTGAGGAGGTTCACTCAAGCAAATCAACAAATACTCTCCCTACCCCATGCACGCACGCACGCAGGCACGCACAGACACACACACCGGACACACACACATTCACACACACACACACACACACACACACATAGATACACACCCACACAGACGTGCGCACATACACACACACACACTGACACAGAGACATCGCATCCCTTTACGTTAGATTCTCCTGCTGAATAGGTTGATCTTATTTTGTGAAGAGTACAGGGTCTACTCCTCTCTCTTGCCTTAACCCCCCCCCCCCCCCCCCCCACGTCTCTGCCCTGGTTTGCCCTTTTGCTGAGACCCCCCCGCAAACATACACACTTTCTGATATCCCACAGAGATATGGCTTTCATAACCCATGTACCAAAACATTTTCTGTATTGCCCACATACAGTACATGGGTCAATATTGTTTTTTAAAATTCATTAGGACATCTTAAGAGCCGTTGGGGGGGAGGAGGGGGGGGGGGGGGTGCATGTATGGGAGCCACTCTGAGCTGTAGGATATTGGGAATATTGATAATGTCAGTGCAGTGACATAACCTTTTCAGGCGTGCCACTTTAAAATGTCATTGATTTAAAATGGCTTTCGTTTTGGCAAGCGCTCAAGGTCGGCGCAAAGGATAGTTGATCACACGCGGAAAAATGATGGACAGCTCGAAGGACTTGTCACACTTCGCCCCCATTGGAGCATCTCTCCATCCTCACCCACCACCCTACACATCTGTGACTGTGCCTCTTCAGAGAAGGTCCTTGATGAGTTGGAGTTTCTCTGAAGAAGTGCTCTAATTCGAGCGCACCGAGGGGGCCTCGGAGATTCACTATGCCAACAGCCACAGACAGAGAGAGACATGTTTATATGAAGGGTGCTTGTCAGCCATGTTGTTAGCTACATCGCGGCGGGGGGCGGAAAAAAAATAAAAGCATTGAAACTGCTAAGTGATCAGTGTACTGTAAATTGGCTCAAGGTCATTTCATTGCCTTAAGTGAAGAGGCTTTTATTATTGTAAGGGTTGAAAAGCGTTGGCATTGCTGGACAAACAAACACACACACACACACACACACACACACACACACACACACACACACACACACACACACAGGCTGAAACAGTTTATTGTTCTGTAAGAGATGAATGAAATTCAGGCAGGGCTAGTTCATTTGAGAAAGTGATCCAAAACGTCATCATGCTTCAGTCTGCCTTTTGTAATTGTGTGAAAGAGTGTGTTTGTGTGTGTTTATATGTGTGACTGTGTGTGTGTTCACATGTGTTCATATGTGTGTTTGTGTGTGTTCATAGTATGTGTTTGTATGTGAGTTTGTGTGTGTTCATATGTGTGTTTGTGTGTGTTGTGTGTGTTCATATGTGTGTTCATATGTGTGTTTGTGTGTGTTTATATGTGTTTCTATGTGTGTTTCTGTGTGTTCATATGTATGTTTGTGTGTGTTCTTATGTGTGTTGTGTGTGTTCATATGTGTGTTCATATGTTTGCATGTGTTCATATGTTTGTTTGTGTGTGTTCAAATGTGTGTTTGTGTGTGTTCATATGTGTGTTTGTGTGTGTTCATACAGTATGTGTGTTTGTGTGTGTTCATATGTGTGTTAAGAAATTGACAGTCAAATGAACAGACATGTAGCCATTACAAAGAAAATGAAAGAAATAAAGAATAAGTCCATAACTCCGTATGAAAAAGCCATGACAGAGAGACCAAGAGAGACAATGAGAAAAAAGAGAAAAACAGAGAGGCAGAGGCAGAGAGATAGTGTGAGCATGACATGCGACGGCCAGAGTGGAGGTTGTCTCTTGGCTATCTTTGGACCCAATCTGGACTGGCAGTTGATTTGACAGGGTGAAGCAAAGAGAGCGATGAGCTACCCCAGCCACATATACGAACACACACACGCCAAACCTCAGCCCCCACACACAGCCGCACTACACTGCACCACTGCCTCACCCCCTGCTCCCGACCCCGTCTCCTCTTCTTCACTAGTTACCACCTCCTCTCTTCATTACGGGGGCGTTCACCACCGGATGGGCGACTTTAAGTGGCGATGCCCCATGTTGGCGGGTAGCAGCGGCAGAGCGGAGGCGGGGCAGGGCCGGATGGGGTAGGGTGGGGTGGGGTGGGGCGGGCACTGGGTGACAGGTGAACACCTGCTCGGGGTGAAAGGCTCCGTCTGAACACGGCAGTGAGGTTAGAAGCCTGTCAGTCACTAACAAATACAGCAAGCAAGCCTGACACGCACTTCTGGTCACAGTATGCGTGTGTATGTGTGTGTGAGACAGAGAGAGAAAGCACGCACACACACACACAAACTTCCACAGATAAAAAAAATGAAAATAGCATAAAAGTAATTTCCTGTCAATTAAAATTCATTTCCACCCCTTCTGTTTTCAGGCATCGGTATCTGATCCATCTTTTCCTTCCTCTGTCCAATTTATTTAACAGCAATATCCGAATGAAACTGAATCACATAACATTCTGCTCGGAGACGAATACAAAATAAATCAAATATCAGTGGCCCATGCTTAGTTATTTATTTGCCCATTCTTTTTTTAGGAGGATGCAGCAACTTCTATTTCAAAGGGATACCAGGTAATAGAGATCAATAATGAGAGGCCGAAGGGATTACGGGGTGAAGTCAGAAAGGAGCCAAGAATGCTTGTTTCAAAGACCAGACCTTCTGGAGCAAAGCATTTCTTAGATGACTGGCAGGTCAAGGTAGTTTGCAGAAAATTCTACAGTATGTTTTGTATTTCCCGAACGACCAAGTCACTCTTTGTGTTTTAAGAACCATTTGTTCAAGAGTGTTGTCTATTGACCTCTCTTCCTTTTAAAATATGGATGCTGGTTTTTCCCCTCTTTTCCTTTTACCCAGTCATAGTTTCTCTCTCCCTCTCTCTCTCTGGATTTTCCTCTACCTCTCTTTCTCTCTTCAGCTCTCTTCCACACTCCTGGCACAGCCCAGAATACCGTGACACAGATACCCTCCATCTCTCATTGCAGTGTTCATTGCCCCCTAGTAGCAGTTAGCTAGGAGTCTACTCCACTCGGTGTGCTGTCAGCTTTCAAAAATCATACACTTTCCATGAGTAAGAGACTGAGAATGTGTAGTACAATTTGACACTGCCCATCCCCAAGCCTGCTTTATGTTCATCGCTACAATTCATGCACACCTTATGATGAACCATGACATGTCCACAGTCAATGCCTTCTATGGGGCAATCTACCACAGGCTTTTCAGTGGAAAGGGGGGGACCACATGGCAGGTTTGTGAAGGGGGAAGGGCCACAGCGGTCATTATTTACTCTAGTGGAAAAACAGTTCCTGTTGGCTCAGCTGCTACGTTTGGGTTCTGCCCGCTTGCTGTGATCACCATGTGGTCCTACATGGCTGAGTGTGGAGCATGAGGGCTTGCTGTCGAGGGACCTGCTGTACAGTGCAATACAGAAGAGAAAATGGTGTTTTCCAAACACAGGTCATCACGAACAAACTGAAACCAGCAGTGAAGAGTTTTAGTCGAAAACTAGTGAGCTGACGAAAACCTTGTAAATACAGCACACAGCACAGGTGACACTTGTAAAAAGTTTGCTCGGATGATAACATTTTGTGCTGTGTAAGCCGTCTGCATCTTCACAGGGTAGTCTATCCCGGACTACAGAACTCCATTTTGTACGAGAGGTGTGTTGATCTGTCATTTACATGATGACACACCACCCAAATGAATTTGAAGATGTCTAAACTAGTTTGAACATAAACACATACCTCAAAAAGGGGTGAATTGCTCCATACTACTGCTTTAGGGGGTCATCAAAGCATCTGGTAAAGGGTAAACATTTGATGTGTGCTGAGAGATGTCTAGATGTCTAGATGATACAGAGATGTCTACAAAGACCTTCTTTGTTTGGTCATGACATCTAATTAGAGTATGGAGAACTGTGAGTGACGGGTGGTAAAAAAAAGGAATTCACAATGCTAACTAGCACACAAAGAGCAACACAGCATGGCTATAAGTTAAATAAGAGACAACCAAAGCGAGAGGCTCTCATATGAGACAGCCCCCGTGGTGATGCACTCGAGGGTAGAATAGGCTAAGAAAGAGCTCTCAGAAACTCTCAAAATGAAGCGGTATCAAAGAGGTACTCAACCAAGAAAACTGCCGTCCATGACATCAGAGACCGACCCGGCAGAAACAATGCCATCATTATTAAAACAACACAAGGGGAGTGAAACATTCAGCCCGAATCCGCACTGGTTTTTGATCAGACCACATTTTTTTTTTTTTTTCCTCTCCTCCGAATGTGCCCCGAGCTACAGGATGTCATTTTCAAAATGGCGGAGACATCTCAGAGTGATCTGGCCAGAGATGTGAGGTATTGCTACAGTTTGTCTTTGACTGGCAGTTCCTAATTAATTTTGCCAAAGAAAAAAGAGGGAAAAAAAGGCTGCAAGTGTGTTGCGATTCTTTCAGTGCAAGTCCCAGGGGATGTGAGAGATTTCCTACACAGCATCATGAAACTGTGCGCTCCTATTTGTCCATTTCTGATCCGTCAAGAGATTCCTCTGTAATTAACGTTTGAGAGGCGCCTGTCAGAGAATTCAATACGAAACCGTATGTAGACAGATTCCAGAGAGAGAGAGGGAGAGAGAGAGAGAGAGAGAGAGAAAAATTATCATAACGAAACTGAACA
>NC_137922.1:12515135-12517635 GCF_963457725.1 Sprattus sprattus | reverse complement strand
ATAGAAGTCTCACAGTCAAACAGGTCCATAAAAAAAAGAGCACGAGGGAGACAGGTGGACATGTTTTACTGCCACGGCCCTATTTACTTTGGATCGTGCAGACGTTTGACTGTGCGGTAGAGCACCATCAAATCACAGAGGAGGACATCATGCAATTTAGTGGCAGGCCAAGGATTTTAAAGCCCCATTGATGGCAGAGTGTTTGACATATATAGATTCCTCTAGATCGAGAATAATAATAAAAAAATAAAACAACAAATATAAAAAAGTGTGATGCTGAGGGTGGTCGAGTTTGTTCGCCAAAGTGTGTGAGCGTGTTATTTGTCTGAGTCGAGAGCAAGGTCCTCCGCAAGGCTGCAAAGCCTGCTCCTTGTACACAACTGGGATCTGTTTGCCCTCTGCGTCATCCTAAGAGGGCACACGGCAGTGGTATTGCTGACGTAAATAGTCTATTGAGCTGGTGATTGACACTTCATGCGATCAATGGAGATATCCTTCACCCTTCTACTCTCTTACGCCGTCCCTTGCCCTGTATACACACAGACGCACACATGCATCCACCCACGCAGACACACACACAGAAACACATACACACACACACACACACACACACACACACACACACACACACACATTCAATTCTATTTTATTTGTGCAGCTATAAAACATGTTGTCACTAAGCTGCTGTGCAGAGAAGTGACCCTCTAAAGCACAAGCCCAAAGCCTCTTGTAGTCTCTCTCTCTCTCTCTCTCTCTCTCTCTCTGTCTCTCTCTCTCTCTCTCTCTCTCGTTCTTTCTTTCTCTCACCCTCTTTCGTGCTCTTCACTGACTCTTGCTCTCTTTCTCAGACGCTTTCTGCCTCCTCTTTTCATTGTCTTTGGCCCTCAATTGCTCATTCCCTTTGTCTATTTCATTTTGCTCTTGTTCTCTTTGGCCCTAATGCTCTCTCTCTCTCTCTCTCTCTCTCTCTCACTCTCTCTCTCTCTCTCTCACTCTCTCTCTCTCTCTACCCCCCCCCCACCACCACTTTCCATCTCTCTCCAATTTGTCCATCTCAATCCACATATCATGTTCAGTAGACCTGCAGGTAAAGGTCAGTTGTTCCCAGGCTGTTTGCTGTGGCACTGCAGAAAGAGATGTCTGCACTATTGCAGGGGAAAGGAGCAGAAAGGTGCTGTGTAGTCACAGGAGAAGAGTGTGATAATAGAGGGGAGAGAGAGAGGAGAGGGGGAGAGAAAGAAAAGAAGAAGGTAGGAGTAAAGTAAAAAAAAAAAAAAAGAAGGGATAGAGCATGGCATACAGTCACACATATTCCTGCTCACAGGCAGACATGTTCCTGCAGCTCACCCAAGGAGTTAGTGAACCAAGGATTTATTTGGTGTATTTTGATGTAAATAAGGCCTGGCTTTTCTTATGTGCTGCTTCACAACTTATGAAAGAAGTGAAGACTCCTATTTTCCCTAGTCATTTGGATCTCCTTCTCACTCTCTCCTCAACCCCCCTGCCCCCTTCACCTGGAAAATGTCAAGAATTACTTGCATTGACATGCAATATAGACTGAAAGCAAACAAAAATGTGCAGACAGAATTGTAGTATACAGAGAACAATATTGTCAGTTATCAGGATGTTAATAAACTACATAGCTATACTGTATACACATACGATGAATGTAAAACAGTCTGTTTGATAAAATATCCTTATATTTGATTGTAATATCCAAGAAATGCTGTGTAAAATCCGTTGTTGTGGTATAAGGGTAATCCATACAGAGGTCTCCATTTTTTTTAACAACCCAGCATAGTAGCTCTCTCAGCTCTCGGTTGCAAAATCTTAACGCGTCATAAATGTTTTTTAAAGTGTTTTATTTTCCTTTCTCTATCTCCCTCCTTCTTTCTCTTTGTCCATTACCAAGGATACTTCACAACTTATAATCAGACTTGAGGAGGAAAGGAGTCAAACCAAAACTCCAAAACATATCAAAGTTATCATGAATCCCATGGTCGCTCAATACAAAATGGCTGAGTGCTTTTAGTGAGGGCCAGAGGTCGGTCCAAAGGGTAGCCATCACTGCTTTCAGCCCTCTCAAGCCACCCAGGCCCCAGCATCTCCCCCCGAGAGCTTGTGTCATTATGCATCAATTTAACAAAGTGTACTCGACTTTCACACACATTAAACAGTGAGAGGAACTCCATATTGTGCTAGTTAGAGGTGGGAGGCGCATAAACAGGTCGTTGCGTTTCACATTTTCCTCTCACCATGTCAGAGCAGCAGATCGGAATATAATAGCTGTGTGAAGTTGAGCTGCACACTGATCTGTGTGTGTGTGTGTGTGTGTGTGTGTGTGTGTGTGTGTGTGTCTGTGTGTGTGTGTGTGTGTGTGTGTGTGTGTGTGTGTGTGAGAGCGGTTGCCTCTATCAGGGCAGATCAGCACACAACATAACTAAAGAGGGACAGAGGGACTGTGACACACCAGTGCTACAGAAAGGCCTCGAGCCAACAG
>NC_137922.1:12467635-12510135 GCF_963457725.1 Sprattus sprattus | reverse complement strand
AGTAGCGGATATCACTTTAGATAAAAGCATCCACTTAACGTAACCAAACCACAACCCACAGCATGACTACAATGGACAGAAGATGAACCCCAGATATTCACTGCTTTGAGGACAGTGACATTCAATGTCCATTATGTAGTTTCATAACAAAAATACTTGCAGTGAAATGGAGTTCGCTTTATACAGGACAATCCTGTCAGTCTGGTCACGAAGCAAGGTTTGATTTACATGTTCTTGCAGTTGATTGCGCCGTTCCTACTACTGTATCTCTGATAAGCTTACATCTGCACCGGTGTCATTCAAACAAATAATTTCTGAAACCTGGCAGATGCTCTCAAATAAGTATGATTGTGTTAATGTGTGTGTGTATAAGAGAAAGAGAGAGAGAGAGAGAGACAGCGAGAGAGAGAACGAGAAAGAGAGTGTGTGTGGGAGAGAGAGGGCAAACAGAAGTGATAGGCTCCGTAATGGAGAGCTCATGCAAAGTGACAACACACACACATCCTCATTACTTCTCAGCGCCTCCGTGGGGTCACTCGAGTTAATCACAGAGTGATATTATTAACATTCTAGAACATACGAACGTGATCGTGTATATAGGCAGAAGATGTCACTTGCTAGCCTTGCACATTTCACTTTGCTCTCATAGCCATTTCCCATCAATGTTTGCATGAAATTATCACATTACCACAGGAACCAACAAATGTGAACTCAGAACTGAAGAAAGGAAAAGGTTGGCTGATAATGATGGAGGTGGATTAATAGATGGTTGCAGAGATAAACAGATGGGACATATAAATAAATAATATCAGTCAGTCAGTGCATTTCTGTATACTGCATGCTACCTTGACCTAACATAAAGGATCCTGTTGTGCAGCTGTTGTTGTTACAGTGTTCTTGAGGTGTGTGTGTGTGTGTGTGTGTGTGTGTGTGTGTGTGTGTGTGTGTGTGTGTGTGTGTGTGTGTGTGTGTGTGTGCGCGTGTGCGTGTGTGCGTGTTTTTTTCTTGCCCATTATTTTACACCACATGCTGAAAAGAGGTCTTTCAATCAACCAGTTTCAACTGCTCTAGTTCATTATCCACCGAAACCTATTCATTATCACAAGCCTCCTACACTCACACTTTTACACATTCCTCAAGGACTTCTCCAAAGCAAAAGAAAACACACCCTCACAAGTATGGCAGAACAGTATGTTCTTGTATTCTTCTTATTACTTCTTCAAAATCTTTCCACATCATATTCACTTTTTAATTGTTTGGACAATCAAATATGACATTGTGATCTGACTTCTGATTAATCATTCGGTAACACTTTCTATGTAGGTAAAAGGCCCTATGAGGGCATTAACAGTATAATGTTTTATAAGGAAGCTAAGTCATTGTAACACTTATTATAACTATGTATGTCTTCATAATGACTCATAACCACCTGTATGATACATTATGCCAGTTCATTATGAATGGTTATAATTTAAGACAGAATTATGCATTATAAATATGTGATCATTAGCCGGAGTAGGCCTATTTAATAATAACAGCAGCATGAGTGGCAACGACCAGCCTGACGACCAGCAGGAACGTCTCGGTTACTTACGTAACCTCGGTTCCTTTAGTAAGGGACCAGATATAACAATACGGGACTTGACCTAGTTTCATGGACCAATCGAAGAACTTATTCATTCAGGCCGATGGGCAGGGAGACGAGCATCGCGCTCTGGCCCCGCCCCCACCGGAGTCCATAAATACCGCAGCGCACGTATCCATCTTGCTTGGATCAGAATCTGAGTGTCGAAATACCCACCAAAGAAAGTTTTGGTGCGCAACCGCATCCTCAACCGGTGGAAAGGAGAGGTAACTGAACTCCTTAGCCCGGTCTACATTCATGTAGCACCCGAAGGCAGGGACTGGGGCTCGCCCAGATCATCGCCTTGACCTCCTCGTGCACCTCCTCAAAGACAGGGAGGGTGCACTGGGATACCACCTGCGGGCCACCATAATACATTCCACGTCCGCCCACTGGGTGGAGGAGGGAGAGGGAGAACGAGAGAGCGAGCCGCCCTCATCGCTACCTCATGGAGCTGCTGACCCAGCGTCCTGGATGTGACCCAGCGTCCATCTTCCCATCCTCCTCTTCCCCCTCCTCCTCCTCCTCCTCGTCTGAGGCATCGGAGTAGTCCACCAGACTATCCGTTTCCAGCCCGAAATCGTACCGCGCTCCGGAGAGATCCGAGAAACCGGAGGGTAGCTTCACAACCTCAGGGTCTGGGGTGACCCATAGGGCAGGCGACGCGAAAGGAGACAGGCAATCCCCACCCGGAAGCAGCCCCAGGGCGGTCACCGGGCACTGAACTGCCTGGGGCCGAATAGGCGACCAGCCCTGCCGAGGACCGCTCCCCGGCTGGCACTGGAGTTGCTATGTCAACCTGATCCCATAGTACAAGACGTCTCTTAGCCTCGGCTATCGCCATAGCCGCGCACACATCGCAACCGGAGTCGTCGCCGCCCAAAGCAGCCTCCGTGTGCTCCCTACCGAGGCAGAGAACACAGCGGAGGTGGCGGTCGCCCTTCTCCCTAGCGTGCCCACAGACTGGGTATGCCTGGCGCGACATATTTGAAAGAAAGAGAAAGGTTAAGCACACAATCACGACCAACACGTGGTTAGCAAACCAAGCTAGCAGGCTAGTCAGACACTAGCCAGTCTAACACGTTGGAGTCAGTGAACTTGACTTTCTGAAAGCAAGTCGTACTTGTAGCACTCTTGAGGTAGTGAAAGGTTAAATAACCCGAAACTCACCAGCTTGAATCGAGTTTAAAGTCTTTTTGAAATTGGAAACAAGTAATACGACCAGCAAAGTAAAGCGTTGAGTAGTTCTTTGATATCCAAATCTTACGCAAAGAGATTGAAAAGGAAGATGGATAGGTGCGCTGCGGTATTTATGGGCTCCGGTGGGGGCGGGGCAAGAGCATGACGCACGTCTCCCTGCCTATCGGCGTGAACTAAAAGTTCTTTGATTGGTCCATGACACTAGGTCAAGTTCGTATTGTTATATAGCAGTCCCTGCGATAAGGAACTAGAAACATCAATCTGATGACAACTGAGTTGACCTATTCTGTAAACTGAGAGTTACCTAAAATAAGTAACTTGCTGTGCTTTTTGATGAAATAACAATGTCAATGTTTTGGTCTTTTAAGTCAATGTTCTGCCATTGTTGAAATGACAATAAAATTAGCTTCTCATCTGCATCCTGCTGTATTTACTGTCAGATTTGTTTTCATAATCTTATATCTGTTATCTTAAAACAGCACTATGGTCTTGCCACTTCACAACTAATCAGTTGATAATATTCTATGCCTGAATAGCATTCATGAAATCATACAGTGGTGGCCAAAATTAGAACACCTGACAGATCTGAGAATATTGACCTTTTTTTTGTCTCCAAAACATAATTTAATTCCATAATGTAAATAAACATGCAAATGGTTGTTCTGAGCACAACAAATATCAGATGAAGTGAGTCCTACTGTTTTTATCCACTTTTAACTTTAAGATTTTGTACGCCCACCTTTTGCAGCAATTACAGCAGCACATCTCTCTGGCATAGTCAATATATTTCTTGAGAACTTCAACAATAATGTTATCCCATGCCTTCTGCAACCCAAGCCAAAAGCTTTCCTTTGAATGTACAATAGATCTGTCCAGTTTCTTTTCCAACTCACCCCAAATTTGCTTGATAGGTTTGAGGTTCCGGACTTTGAGAGGGCCGGTCCATCATTTTCAATGTTCCAGAAGATTCCTTCTGTCACAGGATTTACCGGCAATAGTTAGAAGAATGTTTAGGGTCATTGTCCTCTTGGAAAATAAATCCAGGTCCATTAACACGACTCCCAGAAGGTACTCACCAGAATGTTATGGTAAACTTTCTTATCCATGATGCCATCAATTTCGCCAAAGTCACCTGTTCCTAAGGATTAAATGGCAGCCCACACCATAATTTAACCCCCTCTTTGTCTAACTGTTGGCAAGAGACACTCATTTTTATATCTCTCCCCCTCACTTCGTTGAACATACACTCTTTGCTTGTTGCCAAACTATTCAAACCTGGACTCATCAGTCCACAACACTTTATACCAATCTTTATTTGTCCATTTATTGTGTTCTTTTACAAATTTCGAGCGTTTCACTCTTTTTTTCTCTTTCAGTAATGTTTCCTGGCTGCTATTCTGCCAAAAAGACCTTTTTCTCACAGCTTCCGACGCAGAGTTCTTGAGGACACTATTGAACCATTAGTTATTGTGGTGATGCTCTCATCACACAGTTCTAGTGAAGTCTTTCTTTGGTCCTTAAGACTGAGAATTCTGAGATGCTTCACTTGTCTGTCTGAAAGTTTCTTTATTCAGCCTTTTCCCTTTCGGTTCTGGTGGCATGGCGGTCTAAAGTGTACTTTACAGTGCTTGGACTGCATGTCAAGTCCTTGGCTATGCGGCGGTTACTACAGCCAGTATCAAAAAGAGCCTTTATTCGAACCCGTTGCTCACTCATTAGCTAATTCTTCACCTTAGCCATGTTCAAAGAGCAACATTTGCTTCAAGACTGCCTCTAGAGGCTTGAATCTATACCAATTGGTGGTGTGGCCTCAGTGACAAAACCCTGATGTTACCAATCACTTAATGCCGAAGATAGGCCTTGTACATTCAAAAGAATCACCTAGCTGTGTCCTAAGACTCTTGCATCACCATCAATTTAACCACGATCACACCTGACAATGATAACACAAGTAATTTGGCTTCTTCTGTGAAGGAACATGATTGTGTGACATTGAAAGTAAAATAGGCCTAGTTGTTTTTTGTACGGAAATGTACCTAAATCTTCGTATGATGGCTCTGTTCTATGGTTTATAGAGCATAATGCTGACTTTGTAGGTATTTCATTAGTTTTAAGGGTATTTTAATGGCCATTCAACAAAAACAACTGAAACCTCTTAAATATGCCTAGTAGTGATGCGCGAGGGGGCGTTATTTTAACACCCGCCCCAACCCGACCCAAGACATTTTCCAAACCGCCCCGCCCGACCCGTGGGGAATTCTGAAGCGGCCCGCCCTACCCACCCAATTTGACCCGCAAAAAAATAAAAATAATAATAACAACAAATAAAATAAAAAGCCTGGGGCTGAGGGTTATGCCTAATTAACACGTAACTAAATGAGAAGGATTTGCGCTATTGCCTATGGCATTGCCTATGTCTATCTATGATGTTCCCACAAACAGACACATAGCGCAGGCAATGCACACGCACTAACTGGCAAAACTATCAAAGGCAATGTAGCCCAGATACATGACAATCTGATTAACTAGACTCTTAGCGCGTTTTTTTTACCTGTTTTATGCCCATCATATTTTTACAGCGCCTCACATTGAAGACACATGACGTAGTCTGCAATGGTGTCATCGGACAGCACGACTTGTCCAAATGTTTCTCACACCTTGCTCTTTCGGTCGGCTTTCCGTACAACCTTTGCATCGCCTTTTTTAATCTTCTCTCTTATTAAGTCAGCCATTATTGGAGTCCTCCTAGAAGTTTTGGCGGTGCAAACAAAAACTACGGATGGCGTGTTGGGATAAACTAACCGGAGCTGTATCTTAAACTATACCATTCTAAAAGGTAACATAATTTTACAAAATATAAAGTATAGAATAAAATGTGAGGTGAACACCCAGGTTATGTAGCCTAACTTAGACGACTAGCAGGAGTGGGAGCTTTGAGTGCAATAACTTTGTGACAGTGGGATGTATGCAATTGATAAGTTCTGTAGGCTAACGCAAAATTGCGATTTCACCTATGTATTCCAAAAGTTCCGGGTTGCGGGTTTTGACTATTTTGACCCGCCCCACCCGAACCCGCGATACTTAGAGAAAACTGCTACCCAACCCACCCGGCCCGCGGGTGCCCCGCGCATCACTAATGCCTAGTGTTCTAATAATTTTGGCCACCACTGTATAAGCAAATTGTATTTAAATCTGATACAAATTCCTGTATGGATATGGCCATTATGGCACATTGTTCAACTCCACATAGCTTAAGCAAATGGTAGCTATGCTTTATTATGACCATTGACATAAAGATGGCTTGTATGATCACTGACTGTAATGCTTGTACATATATGATGTCCTTAATGTATTTTATAATGAATCATGCTGCTGTGCTGATAACCATGAATTAATATGCATAATGTAAAATGGAGGTGGTTATGGGTGACTTACAGATGGTTAGAATGTTTATTGCACTGACTTATGGCGATGACTTAACACTGAAATAGCCATCGAGTCTCATTGCACATCTCTACATAACGTCAGACAAACAAGCTGGGATGCATTATTGCTGGGATGCACAGTTAGTTGGGATGCATTATTGATCACATATTAATAATGCATTATTCTGTCTTAAATTATAACTGACATACTACAACAGAATAGCAATTTCCAGTTCCATCATAACCATTCATAAGTAACTGACATAATGTTTCGTAAAGGTGGTTAGGAGTCATTGTAAAGACATATTACTTATAGCTACTTTCTAAGACATTATTAATGCCCTCATAGATACAAGCCTTATAGAGGGTTTTACCAATCATTCTGATTGAATAGCACCCAACTGAACTAAAGAAATGTAATACTTTAGATACTGTACACATAATGTGTGACATACTAGGCGTGAGATAATACATAATAGTATCTAACACCTGATAAATACTGATATACAGTTGAAAAATGGTGATGTGTTCATTAGGAGATGTACTACAGCAGACACGTGTTTCAATTAGATCCATGTCTATCCACGAGTCCATGTCCATTATGTGTATATCACTCTCCTGCTGCACCACTGTTTCTGAGGTCAGGCCAGTAAGCTGCAGAATAATGAGGGACTGCCACGAAAACTGGGACAAATTAGGCATGAAATCTCACACGGGGACAGCGAGCACCAGTGATATGAGGTTGCTGGAATGCTGCGACTGTCACCAGTAGATTTTTTGCGGGCAAGAGCAGATGATAAACTAGAATGCGTTTCGTGAACGAACTGCGAGAGTGTGCTTGCTCTGTGACAGAGAGAACAAGTGCCAATGAATTAACATGTATTTACATCTACTCAATCAGTGTAGTGGGGCCTTCTTCCAATATATTTTAGCAAGCAACCAAGCTCAACCATTATATTTTGGCTCCACTGACGTTTAGACATATGAGGGTATCTTTGTTGTTCTGTTTTTGTTTGTTTGTTTGCTTGTTTATTGTGAAAGGGTCTAGTGTGTTACATTTGGTCATAGCCTAATAGTTCCAGAGTCTCGTTATACTGACTTACTGAGCTAAGTGAATTGTTGAAATTGTTATCTTGGTAAAAGGAAACATCTCTGCAACAATATTGGAATGAATGCGGTTACATAGCCAGCTTTACTTAAAGTTTATTGTAAGATAGGCCTATATGTTAGACTTAATGCAGTTAGAGTTAGACTGTAGGTCTAGTATCAAACGTAAGCAACACTTTTACTGTATAGCTAGAGAGCACGTGTATCACATTGGTTTATAGTCTGTCAAATTAGTTCTAGTTATTGGTGTTCGTTGGCATAAAAAGTTAGTCTTCTCTTATAAGCCTATAGTACATCTGATTAGAGCTAGCAACCATGAAAAACCTCTTCTGAAACTAAGAAGGATAACTATGACTAAATGTGACTAAAACCAATATGCATTTTTGTCTTAAGACTGAATCTAAAATAGCTGCCAAAATTAATACATCTCAGTGTTCATTTTGGCAGCTATTTTAGATTCAGCAGCTATTTTAGATTCAGTGCATATTAGTTTTAGTCACATTTAGTCATAGTTATCCTTCTTAGTTTCAGTCTAGTTTTCGAAAACTGAGCACACTACAACAGCTACGCTGTGTGTACATCCTCAAACGTTTTTCAGTTAACCTAATGATTCAAGGTCTCTCATGAATCATTACTCCCAGGACACGGGTTAATGTTAACTCACGCTATCGGTCACAACAAGTTACTTGGGATATGCTACCTCATAGTTAGCTAACGTTAGCTAGCTAAACGTTTACAGAGGCTAACGTGAAGCTTCAATCAAATTATTAGCTAGCTTTCCAAGCTAGCTGACACAACCTAAACACTCGACTGCCCCTTTGAAGTCAACTTAACGTTGGCTAATATATTCTAATAACTAGTTATCATTGACAGTTACAAGCTAATTTACCAAACTCCTTTCTGTCCTAAATTGAGCAGTTGCTGGTGTGAGCTACAATATGGGAGCTAGCAAAGCCATTTCTAGCTCTACTTCACAATACTGCTGCCTAGTGTAATAAGTTAACGTAAAACATAAATGTTTATAAAGTATCAGACATAAACAGGATACAACACACCAGTTACCAATTGATATTATGTGTTTATATATACCGAAAATGTCAGTAAATCCAGATGATGATTATGCTGCTGCTGCTGTTGGTCCCGTCGCAGGTCCCGTCGAAAACCCTGGAGTCGCGACCCTGTCAGTTGTTTCCATGTGAAATCAATGGAATGCTTCACTTTTTGGCGCCGTATTGACAACTGTCTGTCACTCGCACACTGTGCTTGTAAATTATTTTTCAAGTTTGCACGTACCTATTTATGCGAGTGAAATACTCGCACTGTAGAGCCCTGGAAGGTGTCTCTTAATATTCCTACAGATGAATGGAGAACGACTGATAGAGCGGGTGACGTCACAATGGCTCAACCTTCCCCATGTTAGTCAATGAGAGAAAAAGGGGATGAAAAAATGGAATAAAAAAGGAGTGACAAGGAGTACCGCCACGAAAAGTCATAGCAGCTTGCATCGGATCGGGCCGGACGTTTTGGTGTTTGAATGGCGTCTCTAGCTCAATCGGGCGAGGAGTAGTTAGCTGCAAGAAAAACGTACGGAATAAATAAATAAATAAAGAAATAAAGAAAACTTGACGATAACAATACTGTGCTTCCCTTCGGGCAAGCACACTAATAAATGGTTCTTTTCGTTACCTGTCATGTAGGTAAGTCATGTACACTAAAAAAGTACCACCGTACACAATCACACCACAGAACAAGAGAAAGAAGGGCATTTCAGGTCAAATTCGGTTTGAGTCATATGCAGAGAAACAAGAAACAACTAGAATGCGTTTCGTGAACGAACTGCGAGAGTGTGCTTGCTCTGTTGCGGCCATGACCGAGAGAACAAGTGCCTTGGAATTGGGGCAGGTGTCAGCTCTCCAGCTCTCCCTGCTGGATGAGCATGCACAAATGAGTATGCACAAATGAGTATGCATGAGTGAGTATGCATGAGTGAGTAAACATGAGTGAGTATGCATGAGTGAGTATGCATGAGTGAGTATGCATGAGTGAGTATGCATGAGTGAGTATGCATGAGTGAGTAAACATGAGTGAGTATGCACGAGTGAGTAAACATGAGTGAGTATGCATGAGTGAGTATGCATGAGTGAGTAAACATGAGTGAGTATGCATGAGTGAGTAGAGCCCTGGTATGGAAGGTGTCTCTTAATATTCCTAGTTATACAGTTGAATGGAGAGGGACAGAGAGAGAAGAGGAACCGTGCGCAGGTGTCAGTGAGAGTTGTCAGTGAATCACAGGTGCAAGCCAGTTTAATGAGCCTATTATGATGTCATAATGCCTCAAAGTTCTGCCATGCAAGTCTATGGAGAAAAAAGGTGATGGAAAAAGAGGAATAAAAAAGGAGTGGCAAGGAGTACCGCCACGAAAAGTCATAGCAGCTTGCACCGGATCGGGCCGGACGTTTTGGTGTTTGAATGGCGTCTCTATCTCAATCGGGCGAGGAGTAGTTAGCTGCAAGAAAAACTACTAGAATAAAAAAAATAGTAAAAAACGAAGAACAATAGTGTGCTTCCCTTCGGGCAAGCACACTAATAAATCATATTTTGGAGATACATTTTCACTGAGTGAGAAGAGGTGTTCTCTGGTAAAACTGTCCAATAAGACAGTGGTCTCCACTTAGTCCTATATGGAAATTACATATGGAAAACAGTAAGTGAGACTAGGAAAATAATAGCATTTTACCCCAAGCTTTATCGCCTACAGTGAGGACAGGTGTACTGATGAACCACGATGGAGATCTACCATAATCCATCTGGATAGCACTGGATCTCCCCAAGCTACAATGGATGTTTCCTGCTGTTTTGTCATGGCCACTTCAAATGGTGAAGGCATGCAATCATTATCATTCTCCAAACATTTCCGTATTATTTTAGTATAATATTTTTTGCAATAACCACACAACTTTCCCATCTTTATAAAAGAACATAAGCGCAAAATACTAAATGCATTCAGTGCAACACATTCCCTCTCTCCTGCAAAGTCCAGTAAAACCTATCAATCTGTTCATATCTTATCTAAATGTCATCCATGTTATTTGTGAGGCTCTGCCTCTGGTTTCTGTCACATGTTGCCTATCTCATGGCAGAGGAGGAGGAGGCTGGGAGCAGAGGTGGATGCTACACTGCTGACTGGTCCATGAGACAGCTTAGGGTCTCTAATCCACTGGCCCATGGGCATTTGGGCTGGTTTATTGGTTTTTCCCTCTCTGGTGAGCCCTGAGTTTGAAATGTGGTGATGATGAGTCAGCGCAAATCTTTGCGACAAGAGCTTCCTTCCTTCCCCTCCTAAACACACACATTTTCGTGTGCATACACACACTCGTGCACACAATCACACACACACACACACACACACACACACACACACACACACACACACACACACACACACACACACACACACACACACACACACACACACACACACACAACACACACACACACACACACACACACACACACACACATAGTGTTATTGGCCATCCCTCTGCATCCCTGTGTGTGTTTGTGTGTGTTTGCGTGTGTGTGTGTGTGTGTATGTAAGAGCAAACCCATGAGCTTCAACCCAGATGGAGCTAATAGCTACACTAAGGGGAAAACGGCACGTGCCAAGCAACACTGCTATTGGTTGCAAAACCTTGCCAAACATGTCAGTCAATTAATAATTTTGATTACTCCCTGTTCTAGCAGTTGGTTTACAACATTTGTTTTACTACCAAAAACTGAAAAGCTGCATGCCATCATGCTTGCATTAAATGCTACATAATATCTCTTAACTGGCACTGCCTGTTAAAAAGGATAAAGAACACAGTGGCCAAAAAACATTTGTACCTCTTTTTTTCACCTAATTATTGATTCATTAAAACAGTAAGTGCACAGTCTGTGAAGTAACTGGAATATTCCGAGTTGACCTTTCCACTGACACTAACAAATACAAACAGGTTGTGTTTTTGCATATTTAGTTCACTTCCAGCGAGCTTGGCAGGCTGGCGCGCGGTCGCTCCATGCCACCCAGTGGCGGGGCCCTCGGCCCGAACGCTCCTTGTTCAGCCGTGCAGTGGAGGGTGTGATCTTTTGGCAGTGCCGGAGCCTTCTCTTCAGGCTCTCCAGGCCTGGCACGGGCACGGTGGCGATTAGTGCGTGGCACGGCGCGTGCCAGTCATTAGCGTCTGGAGCTTGAGTCAGGCAGTGGAGGAGTAGCATCTGTTGCTTCCAGCTGCTCCTGTGCCATTTTACATTTTTCTCTCGCTTTCTTTCTTTCTTTAGCTCTTTCTTTTTTTTTTCTGGTCACCATTTGGATGCTGTGGTGAGAGACAGGTAACAGGAAAGGGCGCAAGTAAGACTGGCTCTGGGCAAGGCTTGCTATGATACCAAGCCACAAAATGACAATCACACCTAAATTTGAATATGCAAAAAATATATTTAAATTTAAGGTGTCAGTATATTTGTTGCTTAAACAAAACCAAAAAAAGTACATTCGATGCTGATGCAATGCAAAATGAGATGGTCTGCAGTTGGTTTGTGTAACGAGTCACGAATTCAATTCATTTTCAGTTAAATTCAATTTCAAAAAGAAAATGTCATTGAAGTGAATAGACAGACTTCGTCACTGGTGGAATATTTATGCCTGCTTGTGGGTGTCTTGGATGGACTTTGGGTTGCTGGAGCGCCTCTGTCACAGCTCTCGGTTTATTCATTTCTGCCTGACGCCTTGGCAGAGACACTCCCCGGCTCCACCAGCTGATCCACCTCTGTCCCCATGATCTGGATCCGGAGCGGCCAGGGAACGTGAGGGGAATCGCTGCGCTGAGCCCACACCCTACACCACTGCGCTGCGCCTACACCCTACACCACCTCGCCGCACCGCATGCTGCGCATTTGAGTCTCCAGTCCCGTGTCGTTCTCCCTCTCTGTGTCCTTTTTTTTTCTGCCGAGACTTGAAGGACGTTTCTGGCTCCTCTCCGTTCCTTCCCCCTGCCAGTTCCAAGGAGCAGGTAGGACGGAGCTTAATGTTCCGTCGCTCCCATTACTCCGCCATCCAAGGTCAATTTAAATTTGATTCAAGAGAGAGAGGAAGAAAGAGAGAGAAAGAGAGGAGGGGGGGGGGGGGGGATAAGAAACATTATGATGTATAAATGATGCTCTGCTTTCAAGGAGGGTGGAAGCTGGAGATTGGAGGGAACAGCGACTACCAGAATAGGACACCATCTCCCATAATACATAGGTGCGACTCAGTTCCTTCACTTCATTAACAGCCCGGAGAGGTGTGCAGATGCAGAGCGCAGACACAGATGTTTGACACAGACACACAGAGGCATTTAATGAACGTATTCAGTGAGGAACAACAAGCGGGGTGGCAACAGTCAAAATGTGATATGATTTATTTTGGAGAGGAAGAAATGGGATTAGGTGTAACGAGGACGAAGGTTGCATGGCTCAGTGTAGAGTTCAAAATACATGGCCTGGGTAGTGATTAACAAGCCAGGATCGAGGTCCTTGCAGTGTCCATACATTACTGATTTTGTGCAAACGCTCACACAGTCAGTGTAACACTTTGTTACAATAACTTGTACATTCATTTAGAAATGTGGTGGGACTGTGTAGTGGGAGGTTGTCAAAATGAAAACAAACTGAAGCTGAACCAGAGCTCTTGGCACATGGTGGGCAAAGATTGCCGCAAATTATTCTTTGAAAGCTTTCACTTCCTATCAGGGCGATAAGAAAGGCTACATCGAACATGTTCAGATCATGGTTTAGGAAGAGGAGAATATTTATGTAGTAAGAAGTAATATTAGACCTAAATACCCAGGGCTTGAGAGCATTAGGAAACTAAACTGGGAACTGCCTATCATGATTTCATTGCAAACATTGCCAACAACTCTTGGTCTTTCTTCATCTCCAATAATGTTTTTGAAGAGTAAATGTTATTTAATGCACAACATGGATGTGACATTCAATGCAGTACATGCATTGAATAAAGAATGCCATACAACAGAGCCTTTAAGAACTGGAAGGACATTTGGACTCACGATGCAAACAGAAGTAAAAAAATAAATAAATACCCAATGGTTCTATTCAATGGTTTCTCCCTTGGCCTAAGCTAAACCACTCCACCAAGTTTCATGAAAATGGGCCCAGTAGGGTTGTGTGACCCTGCAGACAGACAAACAAACGGATGAAGAAACCAGACTGAAAACATAACCTTCGCCATGGAGGTAACAACAAGCCAACCCAACACTACTTCAAGTGAACGCAACAGGGGGTTGGGGGTGAAGCCAAGGACATTCATTTTACTTCACACTTAGCTGAATATGCTGTGTTCACACATGTGATGATGGGTGTTGGTAATGGGGGTGAACAAGCCGGTATAAAGATATCTGTACATCAGGGAGTAGCGGCCATGACTGCTGGCTGAATCAAAGAGAATAAAGATTCCCCTTTAACCAGAGGGGCTTTATTAGTCCTATTCAAGCCAGCCAGCTCTCTTGGGTCTCTTATTTGCCTCCAGTAATGACGTCCACATATTTATTTCTACATTTGTAAATCTGGTTGTGATTTATAAGCAACTCCTCTGGCTAAGCCAATGGTAAATAATCAATCAATGATCTAAGGGAATTGTGTGAAATTGATAGGTACTAGGTCTCCTCTTGTGTTTTCCGACACTTTACTAAATCACTTATTAATAAATGGTGGCTGTATGATGAAAATACCATGATAATGAACTGAAATTAGTGGTCTTGGAAGGTCAGAACGAAAACATACTCAAGAAGCCTTCAGTCTTAATGGTTGTAGACAGTTTCAAATGATTTGTAGAACAGAAAGTGAAGTAAAGAAAGAGAAACTGGAACAGATATAGATGAAGGTCCACACGAAATGCAAAAAAAAAAATGGAATGTCCCTCCTTCTTCTCCGCTATGTTTCGGTGAGCTCGGGCTGTCATTTTTGACGGATGGTTCTGAGGCAGACGGCCTGATTCAATGTGAGAGACAGAGGCGCTGCAGGTTGATCTTCTCCCCGAGAGGACCATTGGAAAGCTGAAGACTGCTCAATGGATATCCAAAGCATGCAATCGTTACTCTGAGATAGCCTCAAGTTTGCCCACAGCAGCCCCACACACACACATACATCAAACAGTGGGCTCTGACAGAGAACCAATAGACGCCAGCATCAAGGTACATCAAAGTAATAAATGTGCCAGAAAGGCTCATAAAATGTCCACCACAAACCAATACTTGTATCTGAAAATCTGTGAGGACCCCTTGCTACGGAAACCCCATCAAAAACAGTGAATAACCAGTCTGCTCGATGCAATATACCGAAGCATCCGACAAACAGCCAATCCATACATCTATCACCTATCCAGTAATCATTTCAGCATCATCCACATAGAGACACATTAAACTGCTCTCTAATGATCTCTTTTTTTTCCACCCCGCTGTAAATGTTTTTTTTTTTTTGTATTTATTTTTCCCCCTCACTGCGCCATCCCTAGTGACTACGCCGGGGTTCCACTCCACTAATCTTCCATTATAAACAAATATTTGACCCATAAAAACACAACTGTCAATTGCTCCTAACTAAGACAAATGCCCTAATGAAGCCCAGTGTCATCTAGGTGTAAACAGAGGCCTCCCCATGGCATGCTGGGAAAGGTTCGTGGCTGGGCCATCGTTTCCCTTGCCAGGTCTTTATGCTAATGGGAAATAATTTGCGGAGCCTGGGCCCTGCGTCGCCATAGACAACGGCTGATTGCTCCAATTTGTTGCGCTGGTGACATTAAGATGGCTGTCAGAATCTGGGTGAAAGGGAGGGAGAGGCGTCTGTGTGTGGGGGGAGGCGGGGGGCGTAAATACACACATTCTCCAGACCCTTACTATGAACCCTAGCATACATAGTCACTCCCGCATACACATGCACAAAATTATACCTCCACCCCCCCAACCAATACACATTCTCACATCTCAATGATGAACATTGGTCCTACACATTCTCTCCAACATCCTACACACCAGTAACTATTTGATTTCTCTGATTGTTTTTTTGCTCTCTATTTCGGCTCAGTGACCGTTCAGAGGGCAGTTGTCGCCAGAGTAACGGACAGAGCTGATATTCACTTAATGCAGGAATACACGCCTTTGGGTTTCACTCAAACAAAACCCTACGCAGTGACATTTTGAAAGAGTGGAGAGAGACAGAGACAGAAAAAGAGAGACAGAAATTATTGATTGCTCCATGGTTCCTCTCAGCTCTTACCAGAAGGATCCTGCAATACAGGAACCACAAACCTCAGCAACTCTTCCCTATACCCCACCACCACTGCCAGTACAGAGGAGGAAAATAAGTGAATAAGTAAGTAGATAAACAACCAACACTAGCGAACCAAAACCGAACAATAAAACACACAGTAACAGCTCGCCGTTCCTCGCCGCGCTCCATGTCATCTATATCTGTGCATTGTCAGCAGCGTTCGGCAAACAAGGCGAGGCCCAGAAGTCATTTTCTCCCCGGGTGAGCATGGTGATTTATTCCCAAACATGGGGCTCCACCGTTTCGGCTACCCAGCCTTTCCACACGTGGCACAACATAGGCTTAGCCCCCCCTCCACACACCGGTATTTAGCATCCCCTCACCGCAAATCAAATTCGAATTGTTCTATAAAGCCAACATCTTGTGGAAATAAGCAAGACGCACCATGAAATTGGACTGTCAGCGAATGAGGCTCAGGTACACATACAAATGTTTCATTATACGTATTTGTCCCCCTCTGTCTATAACATTGCAATTGAGGCCTGCCCAGAGATACCACACTATTGTTTTGATCTTACCGCGAGGAAACCCTTGATGTTAATTAAAGTGGATGTCCCTCGAAGATGCCCCTTCCAAAATACCCTTTCATCCCCCTTTCTTTCTATCTCTACAATACACATACAAGCACATGGAGACAAATAGCAGCCGTGGCATTTATTAGCACCTTCATGTCTCATGTCGCGACTCTTTCTTCCTTGCTTGTGCTGTGGCACATAGCACCTAATCACACCTAAAATGTCTGCTGCCACACTGCCGTTGTGAGTGAATATTACAAAGAGAGAACGGAAGAGGAGAAAGAAAATATCTACATTGTTATTCCACTGGGGGAACTTCAAGAAGTGCTTTTAACACCCTAAACTAAACATACAAAAATATATTTAACATGTTTAATTCACACTTTGTCTCTGTACGAAAACATAGCTCTATGGAGCTCCACCGACAGACTGTTCATTTTTATGCTAAGCGTTAAGTTATGGTAAGTGAAATGTTACATCTGTAGCACCCCCTCCCAGGTGGATCGGCAAAGGAAGAGACACAGCACATGTGCAAAGTACTCCTCAAGGGGCCTCACTGTCTCTCGCACTCTCTTCCTCACTCTCCCTCCCTTCAACCACGAACGAAAAAATAACAAGACGGCTCCTCCGGCTGCCATCTTATCAACCTCTCTACACTGCATGGCAGCCATTAGCATAGAAACAAGGCATTCACTAGCTTTAAGGGTTCTTGCCTTGGGCTGTGTAACTAGCAGACGACCGAGGGGTGAGAAAGGTGCATACACACACAGAGCTCACAGCTGAGTCATCTGAGGCATTGCCCTTGTTCGGGACGAGAAAAATAAGCACACTAAAAAGTGCTCCGCGATTTCAAGCTGAACTAGGAAGCTTGTGTAAGCATGAATATTAATGCTCTTAAGTCGGATTAGGGACTTCTTTCCTCCCATTCTTCTCCAGAAAGGTAAAGGAAGACCTGACATAATTTTTACTATAATCACTGTCACTTTTTTTAAAAGGGAGGGGATGAGTATTTCTCCCTTGGTCTGTTCATTTACATTTTTAATCTGCTGCTGTGAGATTGTAGGTCTGTAGGAGAGACTGGGGCCTGATTCAGAAAAAAATAATATCTGTTGGACAAGGCAGAGAATAGAGTCTGTGTGTGTGTGTGTGTGTGTGTGTGTGAATGTGTGATTCAGCATGAAACCCTGAATTAACCGACATGTGGATACAGTTCTTGTACTTGTGGAACTTCTCCCATGGAAGTGAACACAGGGATGCATTAATCTACAGAGATCAGAACTCCTCATGTCGATTAAATTGGTCTTACATCGGAAATATTACTGAAAGGAAACGTTCAAGTGTCTGCAGAAACTGAGGGAGAGAAAGCAAGTGAGGAAGACAGAGAAAGAGAGCACCATAGCCATTAACTCTCATTGTCATCGCATTTGTTCCTCAACCATTTTCCTCTGAAGATATCAGATTTTACCCACTTTGTTACATTATCGAGAATAATCATGTCACAAAACTGCATAATCACATACAGTATCTGCAAATTGACCCATGTCAGGAACCAGCAACACTCCACACTGCTTTTAAAAGGACTACAGACACCAGAGTGTCGCTTCAACGCATCAATTGCATTACAATGGGTGTTTTTTTTTTCTCACAAGGAAAGGCTACAGTCAATACCACCACCCTCTCTGCTTTCTTTTCCAAAGTGGTTATGGCTTCATTTTAGGAATCCATAAAGTGAAATGTGATATACATAGGTAGTCCACACCAACCATTTCACACCATGGGACTTGGACCACTTCTTTGGATTATGGACTTCCATACTTTATCCTCACAAAGAAACACAAAGCTTTGCGGTGAATGCTGGGAATGTCCCTCCTAAGTCTCATCCTCTTCGGTGCCTCTTCGGCAGCACTCTCCTCACGTTCCATGGGCTTCCCAGCGCACCAGGGAGGCACTTTCTTCCCGGGGCTGATTTTTTTTTTGGCTTGCCTGCCACAGTGGGGGGATTCAAGGGCTCTGTCTCTGATCAGCAACATAAATGGAGCCAATCAAGGGATTCATCACAGGCTGTTAAAGAGGACGTGGGCCTGTGTTACTGTGGCGTGGATTATAAACAGCGAGGCAGTGATGGGGCCCAGAGACTGTCAGGCGGCTTCCACATACATGCAATATCTCGCCCGAGGTCCTGCCTTGTGAAAACATTTCACCTGGGTCCCAGGATAATGTCAATATTGTCAGAGCTGATGTGAGCCGAGGGACTGCAATGCAGCATTCATGCTCTGGCTGTACGCTTAATAGACTACCCAAGGGACACTGCTGGTGATTAGGCCCTAACACATGCTCTCTCTCATACACTCACATTCACACTCTCTCCGCTTTCTCCTTTGCACACACACTCTCTCCCGCACACACATTCAGCGACACACACATGACATGCCATGTCACAACATCAAACTATCCAAAGAAATTGAACACTTTGACTCATTTGACCTATTTGAGTATGAATATGAACGATGGGGCTCAGGGAGACACATAGGCATAGTAGTACATACAAATACTACTTACTCATTAGTAGTAGTCATTAGTAGACTAGTGCTGTCAATTGATTAAAAATAACAAATAAATACAAATTTGCACAATTAATCACTTGTTTTTTTTCCTTAGACTGAAGCTTTTAATATTGGATATTTATATGTAACATTATAGATGGAACATCTTTTTAACTTTGAATATTGATTTTCTCCAGACCATCAAGGCCATCAAAATTGAATGTCAGCTTGAAAGGCAAATTTGTAATAATGTGTAACACGTTTAAGTGTCAAGGGACTTCTATTTTAAAACGAGGATTGAGATGAAGATGAAGAGGAGAGAAGAAGAGACAGATAGGGAGGTAGATATTTTGGAGGAAGCTAGAGAATGGATCAGTTGGTCGTAGTTAGAACGTGGTGTGCAGTCTGTTGTGTAAGTTGAAGTGCTCAACCTCATGTCAAGTGCATGTTTGATGCTCCCAGATATTTTAACCATTACAAACGCACTTTCAAAACCCAGGCAGCTGCGTAAATTGCGTTTTTTTTAAACCGATAAATATTTTAAATAAATCACAAACAATTAACACATTGGTAACTTTGACAGCACTACTCATTACCATTGTAGATGGGATAAATAAATGTAGATGTGTTGTAATAAGCTTTCTTCAACGGTATTCAGAGGTCATAACCTTTCCTACGGTTCAGGATGTTGTTTCACGTGGGACTCTGATTGCTATGGTGGTAACTCAATGATTACTGTAATGACTGTGTTGAAAGGTTCTCTCAATGCCCTTACATGTGCGTTTAACATACATTTATCTTTAAATGGATGAAGGTTTGAAAATGCACTCAGCAGGAACTATTTCATAGGGGATGGCCACGTAAAACATTCTGCAGTATTAACATCCTGTTTCAAGAAAAATAGAGAGTGGTGGGATCTGGTTTCTGCATGAGTTGACAAGGTAACCGGACGGTCACCCCACGTTATTTTTAGTGATGTGGCGACTGGAAAAACACAGGGCAAGAGATAGTAGCTTCTTATAAAAATATACAGTATATGTATTTACAACGGAGGGTCTACATCAACCCCACACATGTGCCGACAAACAAACATACTACAAACAGTACCCAAAGTGACCCAAGTTATCTGTATCCTGGCCCAACTGAACTCATGCACAATATGGCACCGGCCCAGTGGGGCTCAACAACACGGTTGCATTTCAAGGGCATTGGTGTACGTATGTTGATCTCATGTGTCCCGTCCACATTGACGTTCAGCATTCATATGAATGATATCATAGGGATGGGCAACCTTGACCATATACCGCCATTTGCCATACGCTGTATGCGAGAGCGGCATCCAGCAATTTCCCAGTCTTCTTCCGGATAAGTGGTGATGGATTCCAATATGGCCTAAGAGCCCCAATCCTTCCAGGGTTCCTTTGAGAGATGTGTACCCAGTGCACCAAGCCTTTCCCCCCTCCTTATAGATTTACAGTATATATATAATTACGCTGTTTTAAAAGAGGTGGAGGGCAGTTATGAAGTGGATTATAAAAAGTGGATGCTTTGTTTTTGGGTACAACAGGAAATAGGGAAGAGCATGAATTGTTCTGGGTTTTTAAAGGTTGTTTTTAAGAGGTTGTGGTCCCACAGAATATTTATTAATGCACTTATTTACTTTTGAATACTTCAATCTCTTTTATATCAGTATGGTGACCATTAAAAGTATGGTAGTGTCACAATGGTGCAAAATGCATCATTAGCTAGACCACAACAATTAAAGGCGGTCATTGGCCTTTTCACTGGGAATATTTTCAGTTAGTCTTTTTGTTATTTTCTGTCCATAATTTGTTTTCCAGTTTTAGGGAATCAAATTAGGGATAGATAAGTAATGCAAATCAAGTCACAGAATGGGGTTAGCAGTGAAATGTTTTAGTTTGTCTGAGAGATTGCGACCAAAAATCAAACTGCCAAGGAAACCACTGATTTAATATACTGGTATACTCATAGAACGTGCTCCTAATCCTTTCTACAAAATAACAGCCCTATGTTGCAGAGGCAAATTATATTACACTTAGACTTAACAAAAGTTCTTTGTTATCTTTCTCAGTCAGACAACAACTTCACTTCAAAAATAACTAATTGTATAATAAAGGCTTAATGCAGACATCCACTTATATGACATGATGTTATCTGTATGTGGTGTGCATTCAAAGATATAATTACCATAGAATGGCGTTTATTCTTTAGTCTTTTTTTATTTCGGTGTTAAATCACATGTATTGTTACATTTGCCTGTCCTTTTTCCCTCTTCTGAATAAACCGCAATACAATTCTCATTTGCATCTGAGTGAACCTCTTTATATGGGCAGAAAATGTACATCCCTGTGATTACACTCACCCACCATAATATAGTTGTTTTTAATTAGTCCCTGGAGCAAAAAGACTGTACTGTCTAAGGTTACTTTTGGGATCCGGAGACCAACTTGGATCTCCTGGTCCTCAGTGAGTTTTGCATTTCCTAGTCATGTGAGAAAGGCAGGGAAGGCTTTGCATACTAAACACAGCGCCATTGTTCAGCACTTTAAAAAACATTTTTTCAGAAATGTTAAATAAATAAAAAAAAATATAAAAAAATAAATACATTTTGAACACTTTCCCCTGAACCAGACAAAAGCTGAAAGGGGGCCTTCTCCAAATTGATGTGACAAAAGCCATAATTTTTTCCGCCCCCTGTTGAATCAAAGTCCATTAAGAGCAAAGAGAACAGATGGCCTTCTCAAAGATGCCTGTGCATTCAGCATTCAACTCTGAATGTCAGTGAACAGAGAGCACCTGAGATCTCTTTCTGACCGACTCAGAGAGTGTTTCACAGAGGAAGCAGCCGGCTTTGCAACAGCCATTCAGAGAGGACACTACTGTGTGTGGGACGAGGGCACCGCCAAGTGCAACCAGACTAGGGGTGGAACTCAAAAAGTACATGGGGTCACAAGAAAAGACTACACCAGGCCCCTCATAGTACTGGTGCTTTTTTTATGATATTGTATTTAAGTTCATTTGAAACATTCTTTTTAAATAGAGACTGCACTCGGTAAAACTGAATAAAAGCCTTCACTGGTCTTCACATCTACCGTGTATGGTCTACACTGTGGCGCATCAGGGACAACGAGATGGAGAGATGTTAAATTGACCAACGCTCTGAAATGTTCACAATTCAAACAGAATATGTGCTTGAGACAGACTGCATCACACAGCATGCAACCTAAGTAGAACAAATAGTAACCTTAGGATAGTACAATATGAGGCGCTCAGCATTCTACTAACCGTGTCTTTTTTTTCTAACAACACTTATACAAAATATAACTTGGCTTGCTTGGCTCTGTACCGGCCCCTCAAAGGTTTTTAAAGGGGGTTCTTAAGCACACATTCCAAACCTCACAACAAAAAGGTTTCTATAAAGAACATTAATTCACAATTTAACCTTTGCGTCTTGTTAAAACAATCCCTTTTGTGTATGAGTGTTGCTGAGATGAGGGCCAAAGCCCATAGAATTTGATCCCTTGCCACTGATAGCAGTGGCCATGATTGTGCTCTCTCTCTCTCTCTCTCTCTCTCTTTTCACAATATCGTAATTCATTATTGGGAGATTTCTTGGGGATGAGACTGGGATACTTAGCATCTGTGAGTATGCCAGTATTATATATTTTTGGTCTCCCAGTTGAGTTAAGTAAACACAATTGGAGGTTTCTTTGTTAAGTAAAAAAGAAGCTGAGCTTTTCTTTGCTCTGTAGGTAATTTTATTTGCACTTGCAAATTAATTGGCACACTGGATATGAGTCTTGTATTGTTCTGCACAGACACCATGCAGTCATTACACTGAGCTAACAGGACATGACATTAATGATGACATTTTTATTTCAGATAGAAATGTACACACACGTTTGAACTGCTGAAACTGACCCTTTTTTTCCTCATTGGCCAAGGCCGAATACATCACCAGATAGAATGAAAGGGCCCCATATTCAACTAGTGATGTAACTACCATGTGAGATGGCATTCTGCGATTACCTAAGACCACAATTCTAACAGCATATACTGTTATAGATAAACAATGAACAATTCAGCATTGCTTTCACATGCAAACGCACAAAACTCTTTCAGTTTATAAGTCTTTATATTAAAAAAGATTAAAACCATACATTTTTTTCTGCCATTTCAGCGGTTTAACGTGCAAATGTGTTTTTGCACCTCTATTAGCTGTAAATTGACTGTGTATGCCAAAAGCGTATTACTCCAGGATTAGTTCATAATACTGGGCAGAGGCACATAATCTGTGTCATCATTACCAGATTCTTTGCATAATTAATATGTAAAATCAGTTGTTTTCTTTGGTTTAGGCCAGGTGCAGCTCTAACTAATTAAGTTGTATGTAGTTCATGGAGGCTGATAAAGAAATGGGTATATTTAAAACCTTATAAGCCCTCACTGGGGTAAGCTCTTCAGCTCCCCCGGAAATAAATAGGAAAATGAATGTGTAAATACAGCTCAGAGGCCCCATCCATGCTTTTAGCCCATGTGGGTCAGGTCCGGTGCCCTTGAAATGGACCTGTCCTGTCAGGAGTGCTCTCCTCCGGCCCCATGAACACAAATGCAGGGCGGCAGCTCACTCATGAGGTGAGAGCTGAAGGATCAGGGAGCCCAAGCACTCTTCCTTTCTCCCGCTCTGCCTCTCCATCTGGCTGGATGCCAACACCGTTACAGCCTCTTCTTTGATAATTATCCTCTCTGATGGGGACAGCTGAAAAGCGGTTTACTCCAGATGTAGGTCTGGAATGTTTTCTCATCCCATGACATGACCTATACTGAACATGTCATTTTAACCATGGGGGCAACGTAAAGAGACACTTTTGCCTATTGCTGTGTTAGAAGTGGATGAAAGGCGTATTAAATCAGTCGTGTATTGGTGTTCATAGGAATACTTTTATATCTATTATTAATTAAAAAGCCTTCATAAAGATTTTGTTTTGTTTATATTTACCTTCAGCGACCTTCAGTTGATTATGTTTGGTAAGTAAATACGCCTACTTCAGTAAAGCTGCTTTTGAGATGATGAGTTTTGCTCATCTGGGCTTTCAGGTGCTTGACGTTAAGCCTGTGACCTTGGCATGGCTACCACCATGCTCAAGTCAGCACAGAGAAACGCAAACTCTGTAGAGGACCTCTAGATTCTTCTGTTTGTTGATTACTAATATATAGTATTATGGGATGCAAACATGATGCCCGGAAAAGGCTCCCTTTGTTGCGAGATGCCAATAGAGGCTGCTCACGAGAGCTGTAGTGCCTCTTAATGGTACTGCAGTGAGAGTCATCTGTATTGCTGTCTGCTGAACCTGTGTGCCTCGTCCCACTGCATCAGCCCTAATCTATTGCACTCAGCTTCATCAAAGTCCACAGGAACGTCTCCGAGCTGCTGCTTGCCCCAGGTAAACTCTAGCAGTATTCACTGCTAAGTCATGGGTGGTAGTCTGCCTGCCTGCCTGTCTGTCTGTCTGTCTGTCTGTCTGTCTGCTCCCCCCACTCCCTTCTCTCTTCGTCTCTCCCCTCCCGAGACCTCTACCTGTCTGTCTCTCCCAATTTTCCCCCTCTATCCACCATCTTTAGCTCCTTAAAGACAGCCCAATGGCTTGTTGATGACACCACAAAGGGCATGAGTGATTGAGCTGCCGTCTCAGCATGTCAGCGCTACGCAGGCCTTTGATTCTCAGGCACGCTCTGCACTCTCTGGTTTGATAAAAGCTGTGTAGTTTGGGCTTTAAAGCCAAGAGAGAGGGAGAGAGAAAGAGGGAGACAGAGAGAGAGGGAGAGAGGGAAAGAGAGAGAGAGAATCATTTTCAGACAACTGTTGAGATGCTCTAAGCTTCCCTTGACTTCACAGGACAGTCAGCGATTCCTCAAACAAAACTCCTGTCATAACAGTTCACTTAGCAGCAAAGCTATTGTCAAACATTACAAATCAGAACTTCATGATATGTCTCCCAAATCTAGCCTTCACCGTGTCCAAAAACCCCTAGCCGATATCTCAGAAGAATCTGACTAAAAGGTCAGTATCTGACACACACACACACACACACACACACACACACACACACACACACACACACACACACACACACACAAACAATAAGACAGACACACATCCATGCACACACACACACACACACACAGATAAACTCCTCGCAGCAAAATGTGGTTTATGGCCAGATACATTTCTGGGGGACCTATTAGTTCACATTTTTGTCTGTCTGTAGACCCTACAGAAAATAGTCTTATCCAGCTTACCCACTTTTTATTAGCATGCTCATGTTCGCTCTCTCTCTCTCTCCCTCTCTCTCTCTCTCTCTCCTCCCTCGCTCTCCCTCTCTCTCTCTCTCTCTCTCCTCCCTCGCTCTCCCTTCTCTTTTTCTCTGTTCTCTCACTTCTTCTTTTGTTTCTGGCATCATGTTTTTTTTTTACATCACACTAATTTGACAGTTCCATCCCCCTCCCTCCTCCCCCTCCTTCTGATTCCTTTTCCCCCTCTTTCTATTCCTTTGTAGACTCCTCTTTCATTTGCTTTGCCTTTTTGTCCTGGGTGCTGTGTGCGTGTTGAGGGGTTGTGGTCGGCAGTCACCATCGATCTTCATGAGTTCCCGATCCACCTGAGTTGTCGCGCGGCACTCCCTGCTTTATCAGGAGATTGCGGTCGGACGGCTGAGTGATCGCGCTGATCAGCTTCCTCCTGCTCTTAAGTGACGAGCCTCCCCTCCTCCTTCTCTTCCTCCTGCTGCCACCAGCCTTCTACATGCATAAACCCACACAAACACACACACACACACACCTGCACACAAACTGGTACACATGGGTGCGCACACACACACATAAACCAATGCACCACTCAAATACCAACACACACAAAACAGATGTAAAACACACATACACACACATAGAATGAACAAGAATAAACACACACAGATCTGCACACCTATCATGGTCATTTACCTCCTGTGTGGAGGTAAATTAATGTGACAGGAGGATTGAATCTGCATGCCAGACACAGCATTTAAATATGGTTATTATTTTGATTTTGCATGAAGCCTACTACCTCTGACATGGAATTTCATTATGAGACTCATTTCTGGCATTTGGCAATGTTGAATACATGAACAGAACATTTTGTCTATTTTTTGACATTGGAAATGAAGTATGTTTAAAAAATAAAAATAAATGTATACCCATTTTTCCAATTTAGTTTCAAATAAACTGTTTTCTTGTTTCTCGATGACAAGTCATCATCCATCCTCAACTGCTAACTGTTATCAAAGACATTTTTCCAGTGTTAGAATGGATGACTGATCATTCAAGTGCTATAGCATGACAGATGCTTCTCTAAGCTTTTCATGTAGTAAACACACTTACAGTGGAAAGTGGAGACATTTTGCTTGATGGCACTTCAAGGAACGTAGCTGAAGTTGAGAGGTAACAAAGCTTAGTAGTCACAATTAGAATTTTAATCTTAATCTATTGCAAGGGTTAAGTGGCATGGAACTGACAATTTAACCTATTTATCCACAGTCTAAAAAGTACAATAATTTAGCCTAAAAACTGGCATGCAGTATGGGTAAAATAAATGAATGTTACTGTGTCGTTACAAAGGAAAACATATTTTTCCTAATGCTAGCTCCTATTTTCTTTTATTGATCGATATTGTCTTCCAGCAGCATACCGATGTCAAAAAGACAGTTTAGAAGAAGTAGGCTTTAATATTTACCCTTAATATTTAAATTATTATTCTTTTATTTCTCTATTATTCTATTCACCTCTGTTCAATCAGAAGACGATCTATCTTGCTCTCAATATTCTACTATTAATTTGTCGATCTGGTCTATGTAAATATTTCACGTTTATTACTAGTCCCTTCTATATTTTGACCCTGCAATACTAATGGTTTTGTATCGTAACTCAATTCTACCTTGTTTTATATTTAATTCCACCATTTCAGTCTTTCCCTTCCTAACGTGATCGCCTTGCCTTAATAAGATTGTCTTAAGCCCACTTTCGCTCTGTTTTATTTATCTTCTCCCCCCCCCCCACCCCCCCCCACACCCCCAGTTTAGTTCCCTGGCCTTTTTTTAATCATTTTTGTAAAGCACTTTATTTAAAAGGCCCTATATAAATAAGATTATTATTATTACCACTGGGATTGTGTTTTTCAAAGCCAGAGCTGACCAGAGCCCCGGACCTCAGCGGCGTATCCATTAAGCTCCATTTGCTCGGCTGAATGAGCTGGAAGTCCTGACACACAAGCGAGAAACTGACTCGTGACGGCGTCATGAAACTGCTTTTACTAATGTGAGGGCTCACATAATAATGCCAATTTTCCTAGAAAATGACTTCCTGTTTCACAGAATTTGAGTGGACACAGAAATGGACGTTTTGATACTATTAGCATTTACCATCTAAGAGGATTGAGGAAATGGGAATTAGTCATGTTTTGTAATCCATTTTTCATAGGTCATTTATTAAATCTGAATATAAATCCCACTCATAACCTTCTTAATACATTCTCCTTCATCCTTGACCTCTCAACTCAAATCTACGAGGTTCTGAATACAACTATCTACTGTGTTTTGACTATCTTTGCTTTGAGCTCCAACCACAGGCCTGGATATAGGTATTTATTTTTTTAAACATTTTTTGTGTGTCTGTGTGAGATGTGCCCAAAACACTGTGTGTGTGTGTGTGTGTGTGTGTGTGTGTGTGTGTGTGTGTGTGTGTGTGTGTGTGTGTGTGTGTGTGTGTGTGTGTGTGTGTGTGTGTGTGTGTGTGTGTGTGTGTGTGTTTGTGTGTGTGTATGACCATACTTCCCAGGTTTCGCACCCCTCCAGCCTAAGCCTTTCAACCTCAGCACGGGTATCGGAGGGATACTCGGTAATTAGTCATTCCACAGAAGAAAGTCTGGGATGATCCTCTTCCTCCTCTCCGCCGGCTGGCGCCGGGCACTCTCATCAGGCTCCAAGCAGCCAGGCAGCAGCCAGGCTATCTGCCCAGACTGCCTAGTGAACCACTGCATCCTGCATGAAGCATGAAGTCACTTGACCTTGGAGAAAGACAGAGGAGATGAGAAGAGAGGAGATGAGAGAAGAGAGGAGATGAAAGGAGAAGAGAGGAGGAAACTCAGTGAGAGGAATGCCAGGGAGAGTTTGTCAGCAAAAGTAGAAGCCTAGATGAAATTGGTCATGATGGAATTTTTACTGATAATTCTACTGACTAAAACACCAACAACCCCCATGTTAAATGCGAAAGCATAGATTTGCATCATCTCAAATATAGGGCATCTACATTTGTATGGCCTATCATATGTTATTGTCTGCTCAAGTGTTAAGAACATTGGGAGCTTTGAAATTGTGCGGTTATTATGTGTGGCAGATATAAATGCAGTACTATTTTTACTTTTACTAATGATCAGTTCTATACACAAATGATGAGGTTGCATTTCTTGACAGACAGTAAACATTTATCTCCTCTCAGACGGTCCCAAGCGGGTTAGGGAAATTTGAAAAGAAATGCAGATAGCATAATCCCTACGATTCAAGAGGAACGCCAAGTTATCAGAGGTTGTTGGGGGATTAATATTTGAGTCCCCAAAACTTGTGACAGGTACAGTCACACTGCCTGACAGCCTTTTTCTCTGCCCTCTTCTCAGTCTTTTCTCTCTTTGAATATTATCACACCTTTGTTTTCTTGCCCTCTCAGAAAGGACACAGCCTGCTTTGGATTCTCGCCGAAGCTCACCTATGATTGTGACCTCCAAAGAGCGAGCGGGCCTTTCTTTCCAAGTGTCCTTTGCTTTTCAAATTTGATATCAGACTGCAAATATAGCAGCTGTGGCGCCACCAAATTTATTTATTTTCCAAATCAATCATACTTACACAAATTTCTTATCAGGCTGACCTGGTTCCATATGTAATGTTACTTCACAGGCTTTCTGCCTTTATCAAGCCGTTCCACTCCCAAGGATTTCTCTTGTGAAAGATTTATTTCTGGGTTTTGTGTAGGAAGTGCACTGCCAGAGTGTTGACATGCAGTATGTGCAGCTCCATGTGTGTGTGTGTGTGCTCCATGTGTGTGTTTGTGTGTGTGTGTGTGTGTGTGTGTGTGTGTGTGTGTGTGTGTGTGTGTGTGTGTGCATTGCATGTTGGTGTTTACCTCTAAGAAGCCATTTTACCAACTTCGCATTATCAATCATTTGCATATTCTAATGTATATGTTTCCTCATATACTATGATCAATTTTCTCTCCCAAACACACACACACACACACACACACACACACACACACACACACACACACAGACACTGGAATTAAAATGATGTTTAATGTTTCTGGGTTTCCTTGATTGTCATATGTGCTGCTAGGACTGTACAATTGTCTGTAAAATGTCAAATGACAGCCACTTTAAAATTAAGGCAACCACAATCAAATCAAACCGGTGAGAAGTAATTCACTTAAGATTATGGTGAAGGATGTGTGTGTGGGTGTGTGTGTGTGTGTGTGTGTGTGTGACAGTATATGTTTAGTGTGGCCTACAGAAGAACATGTGAGTTAAATTTGCCATGTGATATTATAAAATGATCTGTACCTCTGCATGTAACACTAACTTTTACACTAGCTTACAGTGAACCCCACTCTATAGTTGGCCAAAAGTGGATTTCATTCATACAAACAATAACAAACCAATAAGTGCCAAAAGTAATTTCCCCTAAGAACTATCTAATATGCAGTCCTGTGTGTGTGGTAGCCTTAAGCCAGTGCTCTAATCTAGACCTGCAAGCCAGCTAGCAAACAGCCAATAGAATAAAATGTGCACAATGCCACTTCGACTGTGTGGAAATGCCTTAGAATTGTCAGCCGCACTCAAAATGCCCCTCCTCCTCCTGTTGTACTGTTTGCAGGAGGAACGTCCTCTCTTACAACCCTGACAAGCAGCACACTTAACTCTGACCACACTTTACAACTTCTGTGCTAGTTACAGTGAAAGCGTTTGGGCTTTCTCCAGCGGCAGTGACTATTTCCCCCCATGTCCCAGATCTCCCCCGCTTCCATTCTGTCACTTGCCTCTTCACAGGTTTCAGAGATTGTCCAGCAAAGTCCCAGTTTTGTGTCAGAGAGGGAGAATAAAGGGAACCGAAATCTCAAAGCATATTCCCCAAATTCGAAATGACAGTGGCATAGCAACAGACAGCAGCTACAACCATGGCGTAGGATCACACACTGCAAAAAAAGAGAGAGAGTGAAAAAAAAAAACTGCTGCGCTCACCACGGCTTGCCGAAGAGCATTGTGCCAGCAGGTGGGTGCTAACCTCCTGTGTGTGTGAGAGAGCTATGGAAAGCTAGAGAGGGTGTGTGTGTGTGTGTGTGTGTGTGAGAGAGAGAGAGCTATGGAGAACTAGAGATGGAGTGTGACTGTGTGTGTGTGTGTGTGAGAGAGAGAGGGAAGGTGTGTTGTCATGAGAGAAAAAACAGAGAGTGTGTGTGTGTGTGTGTGAGGAGGGGGGGGGGGGGGGAGAGAATTCGGCAGAGGGAGATAAAACAGTGCTCAGTGGGAGTCTGAATGCTCCGACTCTTGGTCAAATGCTTGTGCTGACATCCATGTTTCTCTCAGCATCTCAGCGTTTAGCCAGGACACTCTCTGCGGGGAGCTCTCCAAACACATCCAAGAGGCCGCCAAACAGGAGAAATTAAAAAGCCACCTCCATCCCCTATTCAAATAATCCACAGCCTCATCAGAAAAACCAGAGAACAACCAGAAATGGAGAAATAGGAAAAAATAGGTAGTTCAGGATTTGAAATCCATTATGGCAGTTCTGCTGTCAGTACAAGACCCACATTCGTTGTTGTGTTGGGCTGTTGAGCGTGTGAATGCCTGTTGTTGTCACCAGGAACTTTCTTTAATTGGACTTTGCAGGAGAGGTGAAGGTTTTTTTGTTGTTGTGGCCGAGACATCGTAAGCAAACCTTTCAGTGCCTTGAGAACTTGTCCTTCTTCGCTTCGCCTCTCATGTAGACCTAGTTCTTCGCATATCATTTCATTGAGCGCTGAAGTGTTATGCAAGAATTCTGCTTTTTCAAAGGACAAATGAATTAGACACCCCCCTCCCAAACACACATACACTGACATACAGGGTATTAGCATCTCAAAATGATCCACTCTCTACAGCTTTGGGTCGACAGAACGTTCAGAAAGTTGTTGTGTAGAGTCAGTTTGTCCGTTTATTTTGAAAATGTACTCACAGGAGAATTGTTTTCACGTTTTATAGGAGTTGTGCATGTGTAGTAGACAGGGATAGTGTAAACACAGAGGAAGACATGCAAGGGTCTGGTAGAACCACACACTGCTATTCAGGCATCCACCTACTATGCCTGAGGTTGCAGCTCAGGATTGTGTGTCTCACAAAACGGGTTGCCTGTGACAGCAATGCATGTGGCAATTTGCCTCATAACTCTCAGTTTCACTGCCTTTTTTTGTCACACTGTGATTCAGACTTTTTTTCTGCTATTAGCATCTTGTTTACACCATATAATTAAGACACAATTGTTGTCTCTTTAGTGTCTAATATTACAATAACACCATACCATACTAACTCACCAAAAGGCTCAGACGCTGTGGGTGTCAGAACTCAGGTACTTCTTATCTCACAATTAAGTCTGCCTTCTTGGTTAATTGTTCTTTGTATTTGAGTTCAGTTTGCTGCGTCACTTTCTGTGTCTGTGTCTGTGTCTGTGTCTGTGTCTGTGTCTGTGTCTGTGTCTGTGTCTGTGTCTGTGTCTGTGTCTGTGTCTGTGTCTGTGTGTCTGTTTGCCTTTGTGCCTTGTGCCTGGTTTCTGGCTCTCTGTTCTTGTTATTTGCCTGCTTGTTTCTTGTGTTCTGAAACCTTAGTATCATCTCACCTTCTGCCTACTTCTCCTTCTTTGTCCCTCTTTCACTTTCTTTTTTTCTCCTATTATTATCTTATTATAATGTATTATTCATCTCCAGTGGCGGCTCCTGAAAAAATTCTCAGGGGGGGCAATTTTTTTGATAGTGATTAAGGCGACCCATTCAGTAGGTACATTAAGTTAGCCGATTTACTCATACAGCAATACCTTTTTGTCCACTATTGGCAGCAACCAACAATATTTCCCCTCTTTCAACATAGCTAGAGTAGAAAGTTACAGGTGGAACGCTATGGAAGAAAGTTACATTCAGGAGCCTTCATAAGCAAACATGATGTGGCTCCACATTAGTAGGTAAGTAAGTAAGACTTTATTTATATAGCGCATTTTGTACAAGAGTTGCAATTCAAAGTGCTTAAATTAAATGATCCCACTTTTTCATTATGTCGCCCCAATTGCCCTTATGGACGAGCCGTCCCTGTTAGCAACTACAAAGGGTTAAGATGGTTCCCTAAACTAGAGATACCTAGAATCAAAGGGACAAAGAAAGTTCTGCATGAGCGTCAGATGCATAGCCTATGGTATGAGAGTCTGAAGGGTTGGCTGTTGACTGTTTCGCTCTATTTCTCATTTTCTGGGCCCTATTCCCTCTGGCACATCTAGCCTGTTGTGACGCAGAGGTCAGGTGTTGCGACTCTTTGCGACCCCCTGCATCTTAAGTTACCCACAGTGACCTCTAGGGACTGAGTGGCCCGGCATCACTGAAACCGCAAAATGTGTGTGACCCAATACCACCAGGCAACATGATCCTCTGCCCGTGTCACCTTGTATAGGAAATGGCCCGCAGATGGATGGAGGGAAGACTGAAGAACGGGAGGAGGAGAGAGAGAAGGGAAAGAGAAAGAGAGAGAGAGAAAGCGGTATCAAAATAGCCAATGCAGCTGGGTTACTGGGAAGTCAGCATTTTCATCAGCAATTTATCATTATTTGTATTGAACTGGGTGAAAGATTTGGTTTGACATCTTGTTACAGCATGAAAAAGGTTAATATATAGATATTTTTTTGACTGTTAACAAATGACCTATATTGTCATTTCCACTGTGAGACCATATTTGACAGATGGGCAGTGAGAGCGGTGTGAAAGGTGTGTGTGGAAGAGGGAGTGTGAGTGTGAGCGCCACAGTGTAGCAACAGCTGTGTGGCCATGGGGGTCTCTGCCCCTGCATCCAACTCCACTGCCACGGAGACCAGTGAAGCACTTCAGCCCCCCCCCCCCCCCCCCCCCTCCAGCTCCAGCTCTCTTCTGTCTTCAGGTCTAAGCTGTGTGTGTGTGTGTGTGTGTGTGTGTGAAGGCAGGAAGGGTCATAGGGAAGGTGAAGGGACACACAGCTTCAAGCACGCATTCTAAACAGCAGTTGGATTACCAAAGGATCCAGTCTTGAATCTTCCCCTGATATGGCCCACATCTATCGGACCCGTCGGCTCCACAGTCTGCTGGTTAATGCTGAGTGGCGCAGGGGGTTGCCATTATGAAGTCATACCCATTATGACTTCAATTACCTTGATGACCATGTCCGAACCCAGCATGTTTCAGAGGGAGTTGTGAGAGAACAGCCAGCAGTTTTGGAGCTGTGCAGTCTGTGAACCTCACACTCACAGACTCCAAGTGCTAGCGACTGATGGCTTTAGCAACAGGGCTAGCCGTGTAATTGCTGCCCTGAACTAGATTTAGGAGTGAGGTTTCCAGGGGTAAGAGAGTCTAGCAGCTCTTGTACCTTTAGAGACATGTGAGTAACTGCAACTAGCATTCATGGGTTTTTAGCCTACCTGCTAGTATGCCCACCTCAAACCCCAGGGTTACTGAAAAAGGCTCGCCAACCAGTTACATTTTTTTGCACTTGTGTAGGTCGACTTTCCGTTCTTCTGTCTGTCAAATATACACACACAAAAGCTCAAGAACAATATTGTTTACAAATCACACCGACAGTGTATGAGAGTGAGTGAAGCAAAGAGAAAAAAATAAGGACGAAAAGGTGTAGGGAAAAAGAAGGAAATGAGATAAGAAGCTAGAGAAAGAATTGTTGACACTGAAAGTGCAAACATTCCGTGTGCTCCGACACAATGACGGTGGAGAGAGCTGCCAGGCTGAACGATGCGGCCACCACGGCAACCGAGGTGCCATCCGTGCCCACGTAGGTGGTCCCGTCACCACGGAAACCCGCCTTAAATTACCGCCATTCATTATAGTGCCCACCAGAGTGCACGGCCGCTCCTGACGGCTGGCGCTGAGGTGCAGCGTGCCATCCATCCACGTCAGCCACCCTGGCATGTCACTGCCAGCGTTTAATTACACCATTAATTAATAGCACCATTTTAACTCAGTCTGCTCTCTCAGCCCCACCTCAATTACGGAGCGCCAAGGAACCATGGCTCACGCCATGCCAGCCAACAGATGACAGCAACAACATCAGAACACACACGCATGACGCACATACAGTACATATGCAGCCGTTCTTTAATATACTAGCCAACCACTAAGAGCAACATTGTCAGACCACAGGTGCACTGATACACATACATGCAACCACCCACTCATTAAGAATCGCACAGTATACTTTTCCATAGAAGCCAACAGCCAATAGAACACACACACACACACATACACACACAAAAAGATAGACCCACAAACTATGTCATATCAACAAAGAAATGACAAATCATAAACAGTCATGCTTGCAAAAAACAAATGTGACATACACACTTCATTGGCCACTCTTCTCGTTCCCTCGTCTATACATGCTGTCTCTCCCCTACACATACAAACACACACTTTTTTTCTCTCCCTCCTGCTCGCGCACGCAGACATGAGTGTGCCCGCGCACACACACCTCACACTGTTTAATGAAGAATCTCACTGAATGTTTGCCTTATAGACACAGTAAAGCCAATCATTAGAGAAAAAGCAAATGCTCCAGAGGGTTTGCTCCGTGTAGGCTGTGTGCTCCAGAGATGAAGCTGTGTGTGAGTTGGCTGCCTAAATGAACAGCTCCGGGAGTTTATCTGAGCAAATAGAGATTGAGAGAGGTAGTAATCTTTGTGTAAAGCCTTGATCCACCAAATACCGAAACGGTGAATCCTAGTGCCACTTAAAAGCCAATGTGGCCAGGTGCAAGACTTTCCTACAGTCTTACAGGCTTTAGGTGTTGGCCTGGTAGGTGTTGAATGTGTTGCAAACTCTAAATGACCAGGTTTTAGGTGTTGGCCTGGTAGGTGTTTAATGTGTTGCAACCTCTAAATTATCAGGTTTTAGGTGGTGGGGGGGGGGGGGGGGGGGGGCATCGTTTGTGTCAGGAACGTTAATATACAGTAAAGTTAATATAATATTAAAAACACAGAATTGCATCAAAGGGGAAAATTATTAACGACTTGATAAGTGTATGGTATGCGTGCCAAGTGACAGGAGCATAACGTAAGTTAAAACGATGAACGAGCATGAATTCTCTGCTGCCAAAAAAGGTTTGCTGTGAGTGCTTTGCTTTTCTGCTCAATTTCCACGCCGTTGTATTAATATCTTTAGACAACCTTTTATTATGAAACCAACTATTCAGAAATAAGTAAATAACATGCTTTGACCATTTCAGTCTCTTTAGCAGAGAGGTGAACTAGAAACGTTTGCTTGAAAAATATATAGTTCCAAGGTCAAGGAATTTATGCTTTACTAAGGGAGTACACTTTCAAGGAGGGGAAAACGTTTCTCAAGTATGCTGGCTATATGCCTGAGCTTAATGTTAAAAGACAGCCGTATAAAATGCAGTTGGTCCGATTTTATTTTAGTCGGTAGGAAAGAGGGAAATTGGAGAATAAGGAAATAATTTTCCAGTCTGCTGTCAATGGGGCTGAATTTAAAAGCAAATTGCCCAAGCTCACAAACTGTGTAAGGTTCAAATATGCGTGAGCTGCAATCACAATCACAAGCTTGTAAGGACATACAAAACAGGCACCTAAGTTTTGCTGCAGTCATTGAATATCAAAGCAGGCTTGGCCAGTCTTAAGAACCCACATACAGACACACAGACACACACATACACACACACACACACACACACACACACACACACACACACACACACACACACACACACACACACACACACACACACACACATACACACACACACACACACATATACACACACACACACACACAGACACACACATACACACACACACACACACACACACACACACACACACACACACACACACACACACACACACACACACACACACACACACACACACACACACACACACACACATATACACACACACACACACACAGACACACACATACACACACACACACACACACACACACACACACACATATACACACACACACACACACACACACACACACACACACACACACACACACACACACACACACATATACACACACACACACACACAGACACACACATACACACTGAATAGTACATAGAAGAAGTCCCCAATAGAACACATACAGTTCTAATCCCTGCCAATGGATTATTCTCACACATGCAAACATGCCAGCTCGGACCTCAGCTAACCGTTGTTTTCCCTGTTCCAAGCAGATGGTCCTGACAGCAGCGTCAAGAGACTCTCTCCACCACGGCTCTCACTTACATGAATTATGACTCCATACTCACCGCGAGTGGCGAGAGCCGGTCCGCACACACCCTAGACCCGGAGGCTCTCTGCTCACAGGCAAATCAAGGATGCAATTGTCAGGCTTCATGCGCACTGCTTGAGAGAGGTGATTCCCCTGGTCCCAATTATATCCTGTTTGTTTTTTCAGTGTTTTTCTCACTTGGCAGAGATGGCACACAGCAAGCAAACTATGGCCTGGCCCGGTGAAACATCACGGCGGCGAGCCGGAGAGTCACAGTTTTTGATTTTGCCCAGGGACGTGAAAGATGTTTGTCAGAGGTGGTGAAAAGGCCACCATTTTGAAGCCCACGCCGACTCTTGTTGATCTTGTTGTTCTCTCTTTAACACTAAAAGGTCTATATCCCTCGTCCGGGATATTTTTATTTTTGAGTTTTCGTCTTAGAGACATAAAAAGACCGACCACGGAAACATTGAACCCTTTTCTAATATTATTGCTGAGGTCTTCTAGAATAGAATCATATATTCCATTTGTGCATCAATGTTTTTAGTTAAGCAAAATGTACAAAAACATCAAGGCATGTCAGACAACTTAGAAAAGTCTAAAAGGCCTTGGACCTCGGATGTTAACTGACTGTGGGGTGGTCACAAAGAGGGCATAGCTATTCAACAAGCTTGAGATGTTGTAGTGTGTATAGTTGAATCTGAGGTAGAAACTAGAAAGATAGAAGGAAGGAAAAATTAAGAAATAGAAGGAAATAGTAAAGAAAGCAAGATAGGTAGAGATCACAAATAAAGAGAGAGATATATCAAAATAAAAAGAGGAAAAGACTGAAAAGGGAGTAATAGACCTTGTGTTTGAATTGTCTTAATGTCACATTGCCCTGATGTCGAGGTTTTTTAGCTCTATTTAGTGGATTTTTCTCCCTGGCGGATAAGTAATGAAAGGCTTGCAGTTCTATAACTGAGGTCAATTTATATCTCTCTTCTAAATAGGGGGGATATCATGCAAAAGATGGCAAATCATAAAAGCAAATAGAAAGAAAAAGGCTGAAAACGGGGGGGTCAGAGCCTTAACATAGTGACGGGTCTCTATTGATTTGTTTCATAAAGGATTACCATCAGCTCGACTGTGTGGAGGAGGGCACACGTGTCCCTCTCTTCACCACTCTTGAAAGGGTTGATTTTTCTGGAATTCATTTGTAACTTTTGAGTGTGAATTCAGAACACTTTTTTCCCTTCACTTCATTTAAAATGAACCACTCTGTTTTCTTGTGTTGGTGGCTGTGGCAAGCCCAAGGGCACACCGCACCACCTAGACTGCAGCATTCCCAACCGGAGACGCTGACAGCAACGAGCATGAGCCTCTTTGTCAGACGTACAACCACCCCCACCCACTACACACACACACACCTCTCCTCATCAGTCTCGATCATGCTCTAGGTGATCACACCTCATTAGCTAAGTTTAATATTAATGTGTAAACGCAAAGATAAATCCCTCTGTTTCAATGAGGCAGGGAGAGGGGGTGGGGGGGTATTTGAGTGTGTGTGTGTGTGTGTGTGTGTGTGTGTGTGTGTGTGTGTGTGTGTGTGTGTGTGTGTGTGTGTGTGTGTGTGTGTGTGTGTGTGTGTGTGAGTGAGTGAGTGTGTGTGTGGAGAATGGATCATGAGAGATGAGGGCCTATAAAACACTGAGGGCCCAGGTTTGGCCGTGGAAACTCGGTGTAAATGGCCTCTTCCACTCTGGAAGGTTGGCTGTCTGAAAATGTGGGGAAAAAATTGCCGAATTGTGGATTTTGGACAGTCATGCCAACATGTTCTTCTCTGACAGGAAAAATGTGCATGCACCAATCGCTGCCTAATTGTGATCTTTTCTATCTGCCAAATAAATATCACGCTTACTTTATTGGAAGAGCGGTGCATTATGCCTAGGCCAACATATTTCTGTAAGTGCAAGGGAGCAGGAACAAACCTGTGCTGTAGATTAGGGCAATTCATCTATATACCCTCGAATATCCTTGACATTTACACATATAGTGGCATGCTTTAAAAAAGAAAATAGTTTTCAAAGTTTAAACCCCTTTAAAGTCCAATTTGATCTACTTCAAGTAAAGAGGACCTGTTATGATTTTCTGTTATTTTCTCTGTCATTTAGTGTGTTATATAGCTGTTAGTAGATGTAAAATCTGCAAAGTTACAAAGCCCAAAGTACATGCCAGAGGGAGTAACTCAGGAGACTACAAAAATGATTTTTCTCAGCAGCCTGGAACGGAATTCCAGCCCTTTTATTTTGTTACGAGAGGATGCAATCACATAACACAATCCTTGCCCGCGTAGCTGAACACACTAGGCTCATCGAGATGGGGGCTAAGACACAGGAGCTCAACAGAGCAGTTGAGTCAGAGGGTGAATAAAGATGTACAGTATGAGAAAGCAAATGTTTTTGGAACGTTAAAGTATGTAAAACCATTTAAGTAAACCCCCCCCTAAATTATGAACACTGAAAATGAGATCAATAGCTCTTCGTTTCTTATTATGTCTATTAATATATTGTAGCCTATTTAGACTATGGCAGAGGAAGAAATGCAAAGGGTCTCTTTTCTTGGCATGGATGATGGTCAAATTCATCAACATAAACATCAGCTCACAATCCCCCATATCTTATGCACTCACGTAGGCTAATGGTCATTGCCGCTCTTGCGTCTTACGGGCTCTGTCTCTGGGATATCCTAGACAGGTGTCAGTACACTCGCATACAATCGCCAGCATCTCCACATCATGCAAATGAAGAAATGCCTATGTCCACTCTCCTGATGACCCCAGTGCTCAGTTTATTAGGCTTTTACTCTACTGGTGCAGTGACAGCAGCATAGTAGTTCGTTCCCAGAATAATTTGAATGAAACTAATTCAATTATCATAGTTACGAAGACACACCTTCTACGCTGTTGCAGAAAAACGCTAAAGACCATTCTTTCGCATCACCACACTGTATGTATTTTATTGGGGGAAAGAGTGAAAGTACAAAGGAAAAACCAGTTTCCATCTCCCAACTTGACTTCCACAGACATTAGAGCCGATCTCTTCTGCTCCCACTAGTCCCACGGCAGAGAGAGCCTGAATTGCTGCTGAAACATAAAAAAAAGATGGAAGCTGTCATTTTTTGATTTCAGTGCATGGCTGAGAAGTTGCAAATGTTTTCCATTAGACAAATTAACATGATTCAATGGAATGTGTATCACATGTTAATAATGTCATATATTTTACATGCTAGGCCTAAATACATTCTCCAAAATGGGTGCATTTCTGGGATGGGCTATATTGATCTCGACAAAAATAACTTGGAATGTAAGTGTGCAAAACTACTGCATGACATTTCTTTTTTACAGGCTCAAAATCACATACCCCGATTAAGAATGTAACAGCCAGTCGGAATAGATATGCCTTGGGCATTTTAAAACATATCTGGCAAGCTACCTACATACATTTATGTATCAATAATTATGATAGTACTGTATATAGTGTTTTTAAGAGTTTTTTCCCACTGATTTTTTGGTCGACGATATCAAATATTCAGACTGAAGCGATCCGCATAAAACTTGGTATGATTGCAGCCCCACAATAATAAGTTCTTTGCGTCTCTCGGTGGGCGTTTGCTAGCAACCCCTGAAGTGCGGTAGGCTCAATAGTGTCTAATAATCCTGATATGTTAGAAGGCTTCTTTTCCCAAAACACCTTCAACACTATTTCATATAAATGTATTTGAACAAACATCCAGATAAATCTATTTGGCCACCGGACCTTTTATGGTCGAAAAACCTGTGATGCACACAGACCAAAGTCCTTCATATGTAACAAGGCTTTTTTTCCCAAAATACCACCACCATGATTTTACATAGATTTTCTTCAAACAAATAATCAAATAAATCTGTTTTGGGCACCTGACCTTTTAACCTTTTGAGGTCAAAACACCTGTGATGCACACAGACTGACATCCATCACTCCACTTGGTGCCTTTGACCTCCCTGTTGCCTCTCACTCTACAGCATCTCTTTTTGTGTGCAACAGTGCACATGTGCTGCCATTTTGAGTGTCAAACTAGGGACGTACCCTCCTGTCTCTAATGCTGCTCCTACACCCAACCCTGACCCTTCTGTAAACGATGGTTTTGAACCAGTGACGACCACAGATGGAGAATGCACAACAAAAATGCTTTCTCTCTACCAAAGACACTCAAAGTTCCAATGAGGAAAACAGATTGTGTCTCCAGGTCTTTCTTGAAGGCCTTCCCATACTCAGCAGGATGTAAACCAACCAAAAATATGTCTTGTTTTTTAATTGAATTCCCCCACTACCCACAAACAACCCACCATTACCCTACTCTTTCCATCGTGGCACATTAGAACACCAGAGGACGTGGATATGGTATCCTTGGCTGCAGAGCAGTTACACCCTATAACGTTGTACCTGACAAAGAAAAAGCTGTTTTTTCTTTTTCTACCACAACTGACAAATAGTTCTGTGAGCTTTACCTTTTCAACACTGAAACCATGAGAAGCATGGAGCTTGTAGCACTGAGGTCATTGGGGAGGTATCCAGAATGCCTGTAGTGTTTTACTAATCTTTACTTCTTCGAAAGATGATTTAAATCTTAAGTTTGGGGTAATGATTATGAAACCCCCACATGTCTTACTGGCTAACACCCCCCCCCCCCCCTTGATATATGAAATCCACTCTTTAATGACAATTCCAATATATAGGTTGCTGTGAGTTTAGAGACAGAACTAGTAAACAGACACACACACTCACAGGAGAGAGAAGCAAAAGAGAGGGATAGAGAAAACAACTACAGATTGCTTTTGCGTTTCCAATCACATCCAAACTCCCATGCACCCCTTCACACATCATGTCAATCATACCCAACAGAGATGCACATACAGTACACACGCACACACACACACACACACACACAAATCCTTCCAATCCTTCTTTTATGGCTCTTTCCAGAATGCAGCTAGGGGACTCCCCCCCCCCCCATCAAGAAGCATGTTAAGGTGGCCACCTCACTGCCTCACTGTCCAGACCCAGGAACATCAGCAGAGGAGTCATGGGAAGTGTAGTTAATGACATGCCAATGCTCTCGTTAAGGCAAAATCTCCAGTCTCACAAGTCTGCCTCTCCCGCAAAGATCCACAACGTTAACCGAACGCCTCGACACGGCGGCCCCCTCAGCCATTCCCTTTGATTCCCCTTCAGCGTGAAAAATGAAGTCAGTCATTAGGACGAGGCAGGGATCGCAAACCACATGCTCCCAGCATCCTTTGGTCTATGGTGTGGGGGAAGGCAAACTGATAAATACCCGCCCCCCCCCCCCCCCCCAACCTCCCCACTAACCACCACCACCCCTTCCATATTAGTCCATGTAATGCTAATCATGGCTACGTCACCACCACTGCTCCTCCCTCCCCCCAAGAGAATTTGCCGGCATCTTTCAATGTTCTGCGCTGCAGAAACAAACAAGGCCATCAAAAGGAAGCGAAGGCTCTTTGTGCCACCAGCGATTTCTTGCCTCGGCTGTGCACTGTATGTGATGCAGGACTGATGCTAATCACTTGGAATTTCAAAGGGAAAATGATATCAAGACTTTAACACATCAATGAGGAATATGTGGTCAAAGATAGGATACATATACTAATGCTGCTGCAAACGCTTAATTCAGTACTGGTCCCAGAGTAGATGCTAATGATAGCATGCTGTTTTCTGTCTTGGTGAGGCACAAAAACACACACACACACCCACACAAACATATACATATGCATACACACACAGGCACAGCCAAACACACATACACATACACACATGCACATACACAAAAATACACATATGCACACCAACTCACACAAACATACACATATGCAAACACACACACACACACACACACACACACACACACACACACACACACACACACATACACATACACACACACAAACATACACATATGCAAACACACACACACACACACACACACACACACACACACACACACACACACACAGCATGAACTGCGGAAGTGCACCATTTAAGATGGTTTTCATGTCTTTCCATTAAACTCATCT
>NC_137922.1:12415135-12462635 GCF_963457725.1 Sprattus sprattus | reverse complement strand
TCAATGACTCAATCGGCTGTGCAACATTGACAGAGCTGCCATTGCCGTCTCACCTGTTCTTAGAGCATTTGTTAAATGAGAGAAGGACGGAGCGGAAGAGAAAAGAGAGGGGGAAGAGGAGAGAGAGAGAGAGAGAGAGAGAGAGAGAGAGAGAGAGAGAGAATGTTGCTTTTGCAGCATCAAACATCTGGAAGATAATCATGCATTTTAGTCAGAATAACCTCTCAACATCTGTTCGGTTCTGGTTCAGCAATTATGTCCTAAAATGTTTAAAACTTCTTTTGAAGGGTATCTACATCATGACTTAACAACGCATGCTTATCTACTAGATGATGCATTGGAAAGCAATACTTGAGCATAGATTTTAAGATGTGACATGGAGAGGATATGGCAGCAAGCAACAACTACCTTGTCAAAATGTGTTTGATGTAAATAGGATTATGATACTATATACGTAGGTACCTCTTTCGAGGACACCCAAAGTACACATACATATTGATTAAAATATTGAGGTATTATCTTTCTATGTGTTTATGCCATTTTCATGAAACTTAATATAGGTGACATTTCCCATTGTCACCATTGCCATCTCATTAATTGTGTTAACCTGTTTCATTAAGTAGGCTGGGGTCCATCTACTAATATCAGGGGTTAATTCCCGTAACAATATTGTAATAAAGCATATACTCATGACAAGGCAACACAATTCGGCCAGCTTAAATAATTCTTACTGTAATGTAGATGTAGAGGTCTTGTTATCTTATAAACATTGGAATAGAGTGTTATTGCTTTTTAGGTGAGCCATTCAATGCTTGTCAATTTGTCACAAACCTTATGAAGACACCCTTTAAATGAAGTCTTGCCAGCAGTTTTCATGTCTTCATGGGTAGGCTAATGCTGATAAAATAAATGGTTGCTGCCTTCAAAACAAACTCTGCCAATTATTGACATTTGAGCCGGCATTGCGATCGCTGCCAAAGGTCACCCACAGATGGGTAACAGCACTGTGCTCACCAGTCAGTGAATGACTCGCGCTGGACTGAATTTAGGAAGTAGAGTGTGAACTCATTTTCTGCTTGTCTCGTTGGATAAAACTTCCAGATGCTTCTAATGATTACCTCAAATGTTGACAGAACTAGGCAGCTTCATGGGTCTAAAATGTTTTGTATTAAGCAATGAAAAAGCTTACCATTATTAATGACTTGAATAAAATGAAACAAATTGGAACAGTGCAGGATGTAAAATTATGACAAAAGAAAAATGTTGGATGCGTCACATTAACAATGTCATTTGAATATCAAGGCATAAATTATGACGAGAAAGACACATGTATTGTTTATCATTTAGATCTGGTTGTTTTGGCACAATACTAAAACTATTAATCAGGCTTACATGCCTTTTTGTGCCATTTGAATATTTGTTCTGAATATATTTTTGTAATTACAATGAAATTTTCATAATAATGTGGACACACTGGTTGTTGGTTTTTAAGGGACACAGCCGAGTGGAGATGAGATAAGAATGGCATCAAGACCGATTCTCTCTCTAAGAACTGAATATGCTCATCCAGCAAACCTTTCATCTCTTTACCTTTTCTCTCTCTCTCTCTCTCTCTCTTCTGCAGGAATTCAAACACGCCAGCGAAGCAGCATCTTTGCGTGTGTCATCATTGAGTACTTTGGCCTCCATGTTGAGCAGTGGTCAGAGTTCATTCTTAAGAAGTGGGCAGCCAACTGGGCAGGTGGTGCTAACGCAGCAGCACACACCCACACACAGACATAAACACACACACCTCCATGCCACATGTCCATCTTATACCCCTGACCCCATCTTTCCTTCTCCAGAGCCTTTGTATGTGTGTGTGTGTGTGTGTGTGTGTGTGTGTGTGTGTGTGTGTGTGTGTGTGTGTGTGTGTGTGTGTGTGTGTGTGTGTGTGTTTGTGTGCAGGTGGGGGTGTTTGCATATAAACATGCAGTATATATTTGTCAGCAATAAAACAGATCTCGAGTGAGATGTTTGACAGCAACAAAAGGCACATCTGAAAGGCATGCAATCACACAGCAAAAGGCGGTGGTTGACAAGTTGAAGTCATCACAAAAAAATGCAGCAAAATAGTTCAATTTAAGTAGAGTTTCAATTCAATGCATAATTTCAATCAAGCATAGCTTCTCAAGGCTCAAAGTTCCATGCTTAAAAAATTCTTCCTGATGAGATCTTGAGAGAGAGAGGGGGGGGGGGGGGGGGGGGGGGGGGGGAGATGAAAACAAGGAGAAAGAGTGAGGGGTTATTTATTCCTTTACCTAAAGGCAGCAATGGGCAACACTAGCTGAAAAGGGCCTTGCCTCTTTCCAGCCTGCATTGGGGATAGGTACTTGTTGCAGAAGGAGGGAGCCAGTAGGCAGTGCTATTTAATCCACCACACGCGCACACACTCAAACCAAATGTCTTGTGCAGGAGGCAGAGCGAGGGAAGCCAAAGATCCAGCGATGATTTGGATTCAAACCATAATGATTTTCTTTCTCTGTGATTTGGCCATGTGCCTGACTAGAACCCAGTTCCATGCTCGGTACAGAGGTGAGGCACTTATCAGCCTCTAAATTGAACCTGTGCAAATAGCATTGAAAGGATAGGGGCAACATTTGGGAGTCTAGGAGGAGGGCGCTATCTATAGAAAGTGGTGTCAAGGGGGGAGATCCAGATGGGAGTGTGTGTGTGTGTGTGTGTGTGTGTGTGTGTGCGTGTGTGTGTGTGTTTGTGTGTGTGGGGTGAGTGAGAGAGAACAAGACCGACTGAGCGTGTGGTAGGTCCCCACACGGGTTAAAATCCCTCCCCCACACACACACACACTTTCAAACACACCTTAGGCCTGCAGGAGCTCTGCCTCTTAAAAGACAGTCAATTTTCTGCCCAAAGTGTGCCACCTGCTTTTGGCAGCTGGGCGCCCTGGCAGAGGGAGATAAATGAAAGCGGCACCTCGGGGATTTGGAGAATGTGCCGGAGCCTTGGCAGCCCTTGGTGCTCTCGCACACCACAGTCTGCTCTGCTAATCACAGATTACTGTCAAACACGCACATGTAGGTGTGTGTGTGTGGGGGGGGAGGCACGGGTATATGAACTGGATTTTGTGTGTGTGTGTGTGTGTGTGTGTGTGTGTGTGTGTGTGTGTGTGTGTGTGTGTGTGTATGTGTGTGTATTCGTGTGTGTGTGTGTGTGTGTGTGTGTGTGTGTGTGTGTGTGTGTGTGTGCATGTGTGCGGATGCACGTCAGAGTGTGGTTAAGAAAGGTGTTAGTGTATAAGTTTAAATATAGGTGTCTATCTAGCTATTCAGTAGAATTATGCTCGCCTTTGCACTGGTGCATGTCCGTGAAGGTGTTTGCATGTTTTAGTTTGTTCTTTGAAACTGCAACCTATTTCCCTGATACGACTTTTGTTTTTTGCAGCCTAACCTTAGTGCTGTTTTTATAACATTGGGCATTGACATCTGTAGGTGTCTGGTAAACACTGCTCTCTAGTGACCCTGCATATCCCCACTGATGGACTGTCCAGATAAGATGCTTTTCAGCCAAATAAGGTTCCTCCAGTTGAACCTAATGCTAGAGAGCCAAGCCAGCAGAAATATCTCATGCAGATTAATTATGTTGTAATTAAGATTAAACAAAGATAGTATCGTGAGTTGCTTTTTATCTGCAAAACCACCAGCAATGATCACCTAAAGCAAGCTTTCCTACTTGGCACACATACACAAAGGACAAAAATAACATTTAAAATGAGATAATGCGCACTTAACCATTTTAACGACCAAATCAAGCAATAAGCAACCTTATTAGCATCTGTTGGTTGGCAATGTATTCAAACCTCCTCACGGACTAACTGCCCAGAGGAACACAAACCAACAATGGCCACCAAGGGAGGATTCCAGGTGTTTGATGTTTATGCCCACAAACAGAAAAAAGGCCCTATCTGTGTGGGGCTGTCGTCTTGCTGGGTGCAGACGTGCGGTTGAGTGACACGTGTTTAAAAAAAAAAAACGTCTCCCTGGGGAGAGAGCGAAAGAGCGAGCGCTGCGGCAGCATGTTAGCGGCAGTCTCCCTTCGCTAATCCCACCGCTGTGCTAACAGTGAAATTGGCCCAACAGCACAAAGCAGAGCATCCCAATCTCTCTCTCTCTCTCTCTCTCTCTTTAACTCCCTCTCTCTCTCTCTCTCTCTTAATAATGTTCCATGGGCCGCTCATCTTTACATTTCATTACATGCATGGCTTGACATTATTAAAGTGTGATTATCTGTTCGCAAGCATTGCAAACATTCACACATGTTTGTGAGCGCATATACACACACTCATCCGTGTTTGTGAATATGCATATGCACATAGTGGGAAATTTATGTTTAAGAAGGGAAAATATAGAATAAAAAACTGGGGAGGTCATTGCCAACATCATCCATAAATACACCTTTCTGTAACAATTCAGTAAGGCTTCAATGCCTGTTTTATCCACTCTCTCTGTGTCACTCACACACACACACACACACACACACACACACACACACACACACACACACACACACACACACGAAACACACAGATATTCACACAAATACACAAGGAAGCATGCATGTAAACATGTGGACCCATATGAAGACGTGCAACAAGAAAAACTCTTACAGAAACACAGACATGATCATCCTCCAATGTGCAAGAACACACTGCATAAACACACACACACACACACACACACACACACACCGCAGTATAGCATGACTCATTAGTGCCTGTGTCTGTGAGTGTGTGTGTGTGTGTGTGTGTGTGTGTGTGTGTGTGTGTGTGTATGTGTGTGTGTGTGTGTGTGTGTGTGTGTGTGTGTGTGTGGTGAACACAGCATAGAGAGAGCTGGTGCCGCCGTATGGCTCTGGCACTGGTAGAACAAAGCCAGCTCATTCCCCTTCTCCAGCGCACTCTCTAATCACAGCCCTTAGGCTATCATCTAATACACCCATTAATTAATTTTATAAGGGAATAATTAAAGCTAATATTGAAGCAGTCTGCACAAAGACTCGCAGAGCCTGGCAGAACAATGAAGCTTATATTTTTGACAGACGACACGAGAAGGCCTGTATCACAGATAATCTCAGCCTGTCTGGCCTCTCTCTCTCTCTCTCTCTCTCTCGCTCTTTATTTATGGGTTAAGCTAACAGCACTGGTGCTCCAGATGTCATACAATGTTTCATGTATGACTTCGATTGGGAGTACAGAGCGGAAGATACAGTTAGCTGTGAATCATTAAAGAGGCCCTCCTGCTCCCTGTGCACATACACCTATGAACCTGGTGCAATCACTGATATTGGCGTACAGCAGCTTCCTCAGCATGGATACGAATATTCCGGCATTCCAGCTGTGTGGCTGCTACACTGCCGTGACACATCTTGGAGTCACACAGGTTCCTGTAGCAGTAAGGCACAGTGGGCCTACATATCAAATACACTGACTTTTTTATTGTATTACAAATGTTTAAACTCATACACTTTAGATACAGATGTGCATCCCAATGGTAGCTTACTTAATTAATTTAGGCCGCACTGACAGCAAAGACTAAACTGCATATTCTCTGTACATATTCTGTGATATTTGTAGGGTTCAGTCAGGATTAGGCAAAGAGTGGCACCAAAGTATTTCAGAATGCTCGCTAAACAATTATCTTTATTTACATCCCTCACCTCCTTGTTTTCTGAAATCCTAATTCAATGGATATTGAGGGACATGCAACTCACTGTTTTTCTATTTTCTCAATTCAGGACTTAGCCATCCCCAATATGTTCTTCAAAAAAAATCCTATTTAACTTTTAAATGTCCCCATAGCCATAATTCTTTCCACTTGAGTTTCAGTTCAGTTCAGCACACAGAGGGAAAAAAATAGGCTTAGCACCAACTCTCCAGTTTGCCGTGCCGTCCGGCCAAGACACTTCTGGGGCCGCAGTGCTGTGACGTTGATGTATCCAGCATGTCCAGCATGCGATGAGCCTCAAACCGATTAGCATGGGCAGCGGAGTGAAAAAAGCATGGCGCACACACCACGCGGTGCCTCGCTTGCGCCACGCGGTGCCAAGCTCTGTGTGCCACCGGCCCTCGAGCCACTCCGAGGTTTACGCTAGACTAGCTCCTTCACCAGGTGGTGAATTTGGAAATAAAAACACAAAAGAAATAAAGAACACCCAAACATAATTTCATAACATTTCAACACTTTTTTTTTCTCTTCACGGCTTTGAGAGTACAAACAAACACACACTGCTGCAAGATGATTGGGTGTAGAGGAATGGTGGTGTGTGTGAGCCTTTTATTTAATCTCCATATTTCAATGTCCCTATATCGGAAATACTCTCTGCCTGGCTCGTACTCCCCTCTTGTTAGGGAAGAGTGTCAACCTGCATTTATTAAGGCTTTGTGTTGAAAATTGACTGTTTTCAGCACAGTAAGTACAAAGCTCAGCCTGAATTTCTTTTCAGTTCATCTGATTTTGCTATCAGGATCTGACTGGCAGCAACTGTACAGGCACAGTATCAACCACTAAGGTATCTAACTAGGCACCATAGTTACATACAATCCACCAGCACGGCTTTGCTCCTCTCAGTGACATGCAATCTATTCATAAGGGCTTCGTTAAACACTGATTCATCAGTTCACCAGCAGTAAATTAGTCAATGTAAATTCTGATGATCCAGAATCTGCATTTAATCGGTCTATTAGTCTTGAGTTTCATTGGCACTGATGAACCACTATCTACAGCTTTCTCTGTACCTTCCCAGTAAAAACCATAAAGCTGCCCAATGTATATATGCCCAGGCTTGCTGTTTTACTTTGCACGTTTACTAGCATAATGTATTTTTAACCATTTGATTTATTGCACTTTTTATTTAAATTAGCCCTATTAAATATTTAAGGGAATATATCAAGATTTATAACTATCACTGTTATTATACTACATATATTCATATTTCTATTTACACTGAATATCTTATGAAAAGCTATGCATGGGTTAACAGGCCCTATAAGTAAAGGTTTCTAGGAAACCAGTGCGCACCAACTTATTGCAAAACCAAGACAATATTATATTATATATTGCTTTCTGCACCTTTAATTTTCACAACAGCATTATAAATGTTTTTTTTTTTTTAAATGAGAAAACCAAAGATTTGTGTTAATCATAACAAAACCCACATTTGTGTTTTAATCATGGCATTACACATTTTACTTTATAATAATTAACTTATATATAATTAATACAATTGTATATAATTAACACATTTCAAGTGACTTTCAATTAGTACTAACCTCTACCAGCATAATTTGATATCAAAGACTTTCCTGTAAAACTACATAAAACATTTGATTCTGACTGAAAAACAGTATAAGTAGACTTTGAATAGTCTCAACCCCAGGGAACTTATTGGACACAAACTTGCACACACCTATAAGCGTCTCTCCCTGCTTACCCTCTCATCTCTTTTTTGTCTCCCAAAAGAGACACAAAAGAAATAGGCCTTTCAAAAGTCACGCACGCACGCACAATGCTTTACACTGGCTCCTTTGCCAAGTTATTCTGTTTGTCAATGTGAACTTGGGCCACTGCCAACCTGATGTTGGGGACACTATCTTTTTCATCGGTCTCACTTTTGCTATCTCGGGTAGGCAACATGAAAATCTATAGAAGGACTCCATTGGTCCGGCATGGCAATGCCATTCGGTGGCCACAAGAGCTCAAGCTCCAGGTGTGTAATGCTGATAATCATAATGCCCCTAATAACCATCAGGTGCAGGGGCAGCTCCAGAATCCCTCAGTTGCTCACATATATATCTACTATAGCATTACTGCACTATAACATATTGTTACGTCCCGGCTCGTGAGCCACAACACAAATTGGAAACAGACCACAGAGAATACAAATATAGGGGTTTATTTCGATAACACAAAAATACAAGATAAAATACAAAATGCTAAGCACCAAAAACCCATAGTGCGCAGCAGCATCAGATGCATGTTGAGAATGCAGGGCCCTCTTCTGAAGGCCAACAGCTTGGCTTTTATCCACACCTCCTCAGGTGTGGACAATCAAGCTAATTATGCCCATTTACCTCCCAATGGCTGTTGCACTGCCACTGCAAAGCCATTGGGGTGTAGAGGGACGTAACACATACTATTGCATGTGCTCTACCATAGCATAGCTACAGAAACAAACTATTCACTTAAAAGGGTGACCCAAGCAGCTGTCTGTAAGGAGAGTGTGCAAACAACACACATTTTGAATGGGGGCATACACTACGTTTGGCAAGTTGTGCTTAGCATCATGGATCATGCTTTGTTTACAGTTTTTCACTATTGTTAAAAAGTATAAAGCGAAAATTCGGCACAATCTGCACAACCTTCACGTCATGTATCAATCGCTCGCCCCAAGTGGGAAATACTTAAGATTCCCTTATCTACATTAGAGTCCGATTTTCCTTGTGAACACACTGATGTCAATTACACATCACGTTGTTGTCAAAACAGTGTACACAAAGTTCTGTTGTTGCACACAATTTTCAAGTAAAATCTCAAAGCATCAACCTGGAAACCACAAATAGTAAAATCTCTAAACTTTCAGGTCTTTTGACCAATTTGCAGTGAGGACTGCACCATTAAAGTGTCTTGAGCCTCTGTTTTGTTGGATAAACTATTGAAAACTTTGAAAAGATCCACAACCAGAGAAGGAGAGGGGTAAGAGTGAGAGGAGGAAGAAGAGGAGGACAAGAAGGAGGAGGAGTAGGAGGTTGAAGAGTAGGAGGACAGAGAGAAGGAAGAGGAGGACAGGGAGGAGGAACAGAATGAGGACAAGGTGAAGAAGGAGGAGGATCAGGAGAAAGAAGAAGGAGAATGGTCATCTCTAATGAGATTTGGGCCGCTGTGGTAGACCATGTTTTCATGGTTTTTCATTAGAACCTTCAGGATGGAGAACAAGTACGAAATCTGTTTGCCTTGTGTACTGTAATACTGCATATCAATATAATATACGTAGTGTGCTCACAGTATTTGTATTTTGCAGGACTGAAAGAGAACCACACTGTGGAGGAAGAAAACACACTTTCAATATTTTTTGAAAGCAAAGTAGCATTTTCCAGGAGATATAAAGGGTTTTGCATTTTCAGTTAGTTGCTTTGGAATTTGTGGTTAGAGTTTTGAGAACGAGGCATGCTTTCAAAAAATGTGTGTAAGCAATTGAGAAAAACTATAAGCATTTTGTATACAATTTTATGTCAATACAATCTGGTGGAACAGGAGACTAAAATTGTAAATATGGTTTGTGAGAACAACGGTATTGCTGTTTTATGTTTGACTATGAAAAATGTAGGCCTACACTGATACATTTTACAAAAGGAGAAAGGGCTCAATGAGTCATTGTCATTCATATGGTGTGTTTCGATGATTGTGTTTTCAATTTTGCACTTCTGTGTGCTGTAAATGCTTGGTAGTGTGCAGCTAATGCTTAGTTGTGTGTACTAAATGAATGTATGTGTGTGTGTTTTGAAAATATGGCTGTGTGAACCAAATGAAAACACGAGTTCCATTTTGTGAACAGTTAAGAGATTTGATAGCAAAGAGTCATCTTGCAAAGGGAGTGTCAGGTTTAGCATTTTGTGTGTGAGGTTTTCAATTTTCTGTGTGCAGTTTTGAGAAAGACGTTACTGTTTTGAAAAACGGGTTTTAGCAACAGTGAAAAACTGTAAGAGATCCCCAAAGGTTTGACAAAGACCTGTACTCATGTTGTTGTTTTTTGTCTTTTTCCCCCCTGATTTCAAAATTATGAACTAGGTTTTTCAGAGGCTTACCTTTCATGACCCTAAGCCTTTCTACTAAGGTTCCACAGCAAAGTGTGTTTGAGAGAACAGGGGTAATGTTTCCTCAAAACATTTCAACATTAACAGCCTGCGGTGTCTGCATAAAGCTACCGACAGGTTTATTTTGTATTCTTTGAATGAATTTGAATGAGCCACTGTATTTCAGATATTTGCCAGAAGGACATGTAAGCTTTTCAAAACCCAAAACATTCTTCTTCATAGTTTATTGAATGATAATCTTAAAAAGTGTGTTTTTAAACATTATTGCTATGCTCCTCAGTGCTTTAAGTAGTACATTGTGTAAAATGCCAGTTAGTCCAAGGTTAAAAGATCTGCATTGGCTATTGTAGAGGCTTTCTTGCAGCACTCGGTTTTAAAGGGCCTCGTAAGCCAGTAAAGAATTCAAAGACTACTCAATTCACCTCAGATAAAATCTAGGAGAAACACAGTCCTAGCCCCATCCTGCCTTAATTTAGCGATTCCTCTCTTCCTGTAAGTGTCTGATACAGTACATACTATAAGCATGTGAAACCACTGAACCACTGTTTTGTGTTTGGATTTCAGATGACACATTGTGGGGGGAGGGGGGCGTCGAAACAAAAGTAGGTTTGACAACACTTTTTTGAATTAATATGCCATTATAAATGATATAATATGCCATAAATGCAAAACTAGTGGTGTTGTAAATAAAGTAGCATGTAAATAATAAGGTATAAAATGGGTATATAATTCCACATATGTTCTCTTTCCTTTGAGAGGACATAGAGGGGCTTTGGGACAAGAAAACAAGACATAAAGACAAAGAGAGAGAGACAGATAGACACAGCGAGAGAGAGAGAGGGAGAGGGAGAGGAAGAGAGAGAACCTAGAGGGTGATGGAAACTACCACCCTATACACATTTGCAGCAGTATTGAAAACACTGAAGTAATGAGTTGCCAAATGAATCCACGTAGACCAATTAGCTCATATAAGATACTGGAACTAAGCAATGCTATGAAATCAGTGAGAAAGGGCAATGAAAGAAAGTGTGTATGTGTATGTGTGTAGGGGGCGAGTCAGAAAGAGAGAGGTTGAAGAGCAAGTAGAATGAATGTTGAGAGTATGTGTACTGATTAAAGTGGAGAGGGGGACTTCAAAGAGATTTTATTAGGAGAACGAGCACAGAATAGACAGGCTTTTAGAAGGAGGAGACGTACTGTAGTCCTAGCAGAGTTTCAGTTCAACTTTAGAGGACAAATACTGGTTGATCTCTTAAACAAATGATGATCCTTTGATTCAAAAAGCATTTTCAGAGCCTCCATTTTTACTTGTGCTGAACAACTGACCTTGAGGAATTCTGGAGGTCTATGACTGTCCCCATTTCTTTTTCTTTCTCCTCTCTTCCTTTCTATCTTTGTGTGTTTTTCTCTTGTTTTTCCGCATTCCTTTTTTCCCAATTCCTTTCAATGTATCTTCTTTCTTTCACTTTCATCTTCTATCCCTTTCTTTCTGCTTCTTTCCTTTTTTTCATCCCCTATTTTCTTTCATCTTACCATATCTAAAGTCGTTATCACACAGGATTTCCAAAAATACTATTATGCTCTAAATGAGACCCTATTCTTTACCTCTAATTCTATGTCAACAACGAGAGCAAAGGTTAAACCCAGACTAAGCAAATAAAGGAAAAAGGGCAGCTCTCAAAAGCACAGCTTCCAGCATTGTTGTCATCGGCCCTTTTAAAACATTTTGGTAGCACGTTAGCCTCGCATGATCTCACTGTTTGTTACCCTTCTCTCCTTCAGGCCCTTCGTTTGCCCTGTTAAAATAAATAAATAAAACACCATCCGGCTTCAGTTCTCAAATGACCCCACAAACCAGGTCAGCCAGCAAACTGGCACTATGAGTACCATTCAGGAGAACCTCTGAGAGTGACACACAAACACACATGCAACACTGAAAGGCAGGCATTTGCAGTAGGTCACTGTACAAGCATCCACATTACAGTTTTTCACTATTGTTAAGAAGTAAAAAGCGAAAATTCGGCACAATATGCACAACCTTCACGTCATGTATCAATCGCTCGCCCCAAGTGGGAAATACTTAAGATTCTCTTATCTACATTAGAGTCCGATTTTCCTTGTGAACACACTGATGTCAATTACACATCACGTTGTTGTCAAAACAGTGTACACAAAGTTCTGTTGTTGCACACAATTTTCAAGTAAAATCTCAAAGCATCAACCTGCAAGACACAAATAGACAAATCTCTTAACTTTCAGGTCTTTTAACCAATTTGCAGTGAGGACTGCACCATAAAAGTGTCTTGAGCCTCTGTTTTGTTGGATAAACTATTGAAAACTTTGAAAAGATCGACAACCAGAGAAGGAGAGGGGTAAGAGTGAGAGGAGGAGAAAGAGGAGGACAAGAAGGAGGAGGAGTAGGAGGTTGAAGAGTAGGAGGACAGAGAGAAGGAAGAGGAGGACAAGGAGGAGGAAGAGAATGAGGACAAGGTGAAGAAGGAGGAGGATCAGGAGAAAGAAGAAGGAGAATGGTCATCTCTAATGAGATTTGGGCCGCTGTGGTAGACCATGTTTTCATGGTTTTTCATAAGAACCTTCAGGATGGAGAACAAGTACGAAATCTACTTGCCTTGTGTACTGTAATACTGCATATCAATAGAATATACGTAGTGTGCTCACAGTATTTGTATTTTGCAGGACTGAAAGAGAACCACACTGTGGAGGAAGAAAACACACTTTCAATATTTTTTGAAAGCAAAGTAGCATTTTCCAGGAGATATAAAGGGTTTTGCATTTTCAGTTAGTTGTTTTGGGATTTGTGTTTAGAGTTTTGAGAACGAGGCATGCTTTCAAAAAATGTGTGTAAGAAATTGAGAAAAACTATAAGCATTTTGTATACAATTTTATGTCAATACAATCTAGTGTTTGGTGGAACAGGAGACTGAAATTGTAAATATGGTTTGTGAGAACAACGGTATTGCTGTTTTATGTTTGACTATGAAAAATGTAGGCCTACACTGATACATTTCACAAAAGGAGAAAGGGCTCAATGAGTCATTGTCATTCATATGGTGTGTTTCGATGATTGTGTTTTCAATTTTGCACTTCTGTGTGCTGTAAATGCTTGGTAGTGTGCAGCTAATGCTTAGTTGTGTGTACTAAATGAATGTATGTGTTTGTGTTTTGAAAATATGGCTGTGTGTACCAAATGAAAACACGAGTTCCATTTTGTGAACAGTTAAGAGATTTGATAGCAAAGAGTCATCTTGCAAAGGGAGTGTCAGGTTTAGCATTTTGTGTGTGAGGTTTTCAATTTTCTGTGTGCAGTTTTGAGAAAGACGTTTCTGTTTTGAAAAACGGGTTTTGAGAAAGACGTTTCTGTTTTTCAAAACAGTAACGTCTTTCTCAAAACTGCACACAGCAAATTGATTTCGTACTTGTTCTCCATCCTGAAGGTTCTAAAGAAAAACCATGAAAACATGGTCTACCACAGCGGCCCAAATCTCATTAGAGATGACCATTCTCCTTCTTCTTTCTCCTGATCCTCCTCCTTCTTCACCTTGTCCTCATTCTCTTCCTCCTCCTTGTCCTCCTCTTCCTTCTCTCTGTCCTCCTACTCTTCAACCTCCTACTCCTCCTCCTTCTTGTCCTCCTCTTCCTCCTCATCTCACTCTTACCCCTCTCCTTCTCTGGTTGTCGATCTTTTCAAAGTTTTCAATAGTTTATCAAACAAAACAGAGGCTCAAGACACTTTTATGGTGCAGTCCTCACTGCAAATTGGTCAAAAGACCTGAAAGTTTAGAGATTTGACTATTTGTGGCTTGCAGGTTGATGCTTTGAGATTTTACTTGAAAATTGTGTGCAACAACAGAACTTTGTGTACACTGTTTTGACAACAACGTGATGTGTAATTGACATCAGTGTGTTCACAAGGAAAATCGGACTCTAATGTAGATAAGGGAATCTTAAGTATTTCCCACTTGGGGCGAGCGATTGATACATGACGTGAAGGTTGTGCAGATTGTGCCGAATTTTCGCTTTTTACTTCTTAACAATAGTGAAAAACTGTAAAGGAGTGTTGACAGAATCTATGCAGTTTAAATATATGCCATTTTTGGCGGTCTACAAGCATTTTGGGTTTTCAACAAAAAAATCCTGACTAAACCTTTAATGTGTTTTGAGTGAACAGACCATACCGTAACTTCCTGAGAACTAAACCATACATTTGTGTCCTCTGTAGTTAACATTTGCTTTTCATGCGTACCCTCTTACTCTTTTGAGCTTTTCTGTTAATTTGTCTCGGCTCCCATCTCCACATCTCCATCGGTTATCTCCACAGTACAGATCATGTTGAAGGAGGACACAGCCTGGCAATGGGTTCAAGAATCTGTTAAAAAAGCAGATAGCATAGTGATGATTGAACACCTGTGTAGGAGGTAGATTACAAAGCAGTTCTCTGGAAGGTTATATTTCATTTATTATAAGAACATATTCTTCATAATCATCATCATCCTCATGGTCACATCATCACATTCATCACATTCTTCATTCTTCTTCTTGTCTCCCTTTTCTTCATCTTTTTGAAGAGGTTATAATAAAACACACCTGTACAAAGCAAAAGTCGTTACCCAACCAACCAAGCATAAAAAGAGTTTTAAAAGAACGTTTTTTTTGTTCAGTATGCCCGCTGCCTTCTCTTCACTGTGTGCACCTACACGGCTGCCCACACGGGGTGAATGGGTGATTACAGCTGATAGTACCCCTGATCCAGTGTGCGTAATATGCCCTACCGAGGTAATTGCATGCAGCCGTGCATTTCAGTGCATTTTGGTTCATGTGGTTTTATACTACCCCCGGTATAGAAATGCTTTTCTCAGGTATTTCTCAGGGCCAGTTTACACCTGGTATCAACATGCATACTGGGTGATCCGATCACAAGCGTACAGCTCTAAGTACGTCAGTTCACACCTGGCATTAGGATGCATCTCGAGTGACCACTTGGATCAGATCTAACTTCTCTACAGAGACGTGTACCATTTCCGCTTGCAACAACCAAATGCGTTGTTGTTGTTTTTAACCGGCAGAAGGCAGCAATCAGGGATTAAAGGAAAGAAAAGCTTCTGATTGATAATTTTTTTCTCCCCATATTCATTAACTAAGAAAAGCTGACAGTGTGTAGCCTACATGCCTTTAGCCTACATGAATATTTACATTTGGGTCGTTATGTGTTTATCTTTCAAATAATCTACATTCTACATCTCACAGTTTCACACATCCCACGCATGGACGCGCTCATCTCTGTTGGGGTTAATTTAAGGCAAGTCTTAAGAATCATAGGGATAGGCTACTTGAACTTTCTATTGTCGAAATGTGAGGCATGACAGTGCCATGCATAGAGGCTTGCTTTCGGAAAAGATTATTCACTGTCAGTAAATCTGAGGGGTAACTTCATAAAAAAAAACATTATACTAAGCTTTATCTATATACAGTAATCTTTAGGGACTTGACAATGATTCATCTTTTCTGAAGCATTAAAATATTGTTGTCCACAAGCCCAGCTGCTGTGTAACCTAGGCTACGATCAGAGCTGGGTAGTTCTACATTACTCCATTATATGTACCTTGTATTGTATTTATAGGAGGTAATTTAATCCAGGATACTTTTCACTCTTACTTGAGAACATTTACGGTTTTCAAAAAAGAAGGATGGACAAAGAGAAGGATGGGTTATTTGCTATTTTAGCTGAATAAAGAAGAGAATATCTGTATAGCCTGTAAGGTAAAGGTCTTTTGGTTGCTTTAGTTGTCTGCATTTACATTTGTGTGACTTGCTTTTGTGTTTTTGTTTACATATTAATAGTGTTCATACCAATTCTGCGTAGTGGACCCAAATGGCCAACAGCAGCCGCCCACTTCATATTTTATTTTATTAATTTTTTGAATCAGTTTATTCTGAATGATCAACTTGAGTGTGCAGATGTTGTGTTTCTAAAAACAAGCATTTACAAAAAATATATTTTGGGCATAACCCTCCATTTGAATACAAAACATATGCCTAACAGGTGTAAAACATATCATCATAAAATGTTACTACTTGAGTTCTTATTTTGATGTGTACTTTTACAGGTTGTGGTTCAAAGGTCACATTATAATAACAACCAATACAGTTACAGAAACAAAGTATTCAAATGAAAATAAAATATAGGCCATTTATAGTATGTATACAGTATATTGAAAACATTTTTAAACATTTGGAAAAAAAATGTAAATTAAGAAAATAAAAGGAAAATATAGCACAGAGCTACATATGTATTTTGTGTGCTATCAGTTGATTATACTGTGTAATGAAGCTATATTATTTCCAATCTCCGATTGTAATGTTATTATACATATTTTTGTTATATTATGAAAGGAACTGTATGATTTTCAGTTTAGGGGCTTTAATTAGTAGGCCCAGGCTATAGAGTACTTTACGAAGTACACTGCAATACGGTGCATAGTGCACACTATGCACTTACATCTGTAGTGCATTCAGTCGCTGATTAGTGTTATCTCATATGGAATATTGACGGATGCAAACTTGCCAACCTTTTACCCATAAATCTGTGCACCAGCGCCCTCCGGCCATCTGGACATTTTAAACAAAGATGGCGGCCAAACTCTGCTGACCGCCGTGTTTTGTATGTAAATGTAAATGTAACATTTTAAAGTTACCGTGAAATAGACACTGTACAGTACTATCAGATAACACAGTTATTGTAACCAGCAATAATGGTTGAAGTGATTTGCCAGCTGCCGTCAGCCAACTTTCCAAACTGAAAAGCTACCGACAGGCCTCCTCCTCTTCCGCTACGTAGCCAAGATGACGCCCGCGAGAAGTGTCCATCGTTTCACACTGCATTTTTTGACCGATTGCAGTGCGCAATCCGGGTACTTTTAGTGCCCTGAATTCTGCTGGGTATGTAAGCATGAACACCCTACGCACTGAAAGTCAGTGTTTGAAGTGCGCAAGTACCCGGTTTGAGACATGGCCCCAATCTTTCAGCAGCATCAGAAGGCTGCAACACTTGAGATTAGGGAACATATGTTAACCATTAACACATTATTAATATGTGTCTGTATAAGCGCCTAAAAAAGCCTCAAGTCTGTATTTGCCAACTTGTTGTTCTCACTAAATATGTAATGTATTCTTGGTACATCGATAATAACCAACAAGTTGGTCTCAACCTCTCTGATACCATACCAACCTATACTGATATGTAATAAGAATACAAATAGAAAGCTTGTAAGATCCTAATATTCTGTCTGACTAAGTTACTTAAAGGGGCAGAATAATTGTAGAATAGGTATTCCTACTAACAAACAATGTTTCATTGCTCAATGCAATGGGACAGCAGGTCCAAGTAATGGTAATAATACTCAGGCTGTTAGTGGTGACTGGGATGCAGGGCTGCTGCTAAAGTGGAAACTTGCTCAAGAGCAATGAGTACACTTCAATCCGTGATGCCTACATAGTATATCAATACTGACTAATACTGCCCACTGATTCTTTCTGTGTTCTATTTTTACTGTTATATTAAACTACAATATTGGATCATCTGTCTATGGCGTGTGTGTTGTCCAGCCACAAGCTTAAACTGACCTAGCGTGCCTGTATTTGAGTAATTTGTTAACATTGCCCTTCTGGGCCGGCTACATTGTTGACCTATAAGGCCTTACATGTGTATATGTGTTTGATTATGTGTGTGATTTTGCCAGGATGCAAGATGAAGCCACAATGTTTATCTGATCAGACTTCAGCGATGTCTGAATGAGACACTTAAATTAGGTCATCAGCCAAAAAGACTTTGTGGTAAGACTTCACCTAATGCTATGGTGGCTTGCAGTAATTGCATACATCCCGCCCGCTGCAACATCACTCCTGAAAACGTGAAAGACCTAAACATTCCCTTCATTTGATGTCACCACCCCACTACTAGTAACATACATGTCACAAACCAGTATGCAGGTGTAAAAAGCACAGTCCGGCACTGGACTCGCAACTCGCTATCTCTGGCATGGGAGGCGCCGTGCTAGCAAGGAGGCTAAAACTCATGGGTGCTAGCACCTGCTGCTAGCACGTCTCTTCAGGTGTCTGGGACTGAGATTTACTCACTGCACAGCACTGTTTTGGCTTGCTACCGCTACACAGGCACACATTAAGCATAGGTTCTTCATCCTGTCACTGAAACATTCACTCCCTACACACACTTAGAACCCTGCTGAGGATTGGTCATTTTCATTACTCTATCTGATCATGCTCAATCAGATAGGAACTGTTGGGAAATTGGGAACAGTGTGTGTGATTGTATTTATGTGGGTGGGGCAGCCATGCTGCACAAAGGGCTCAATACACATGAACCATAATGTACAATCTGTTGTTCAGGATCTGCCTGGGTCTGCCCGGATGTCATGGGGGTTAGAGAAGCTAAATGTGTGTATAGGAGTGTGTGTGTGTGTGTGTGTTCATTTATGTATATGAGAGAGCTAGAGAAGGAGAGGAGAGGAAGGGACAGAAAGATAGAGAGATGAGATGACATCTGGAAGGAATAAAACATATTTATGACATCACCGGAGCCACCACACACACATATGGCTGATAGGGGAGGACTCCGATCAGCCCCGGCCGTCGGTCATTCAGACTGTGACTCACCCATCTGGAAACAGGCTGGTGTCTGATATTATTCACTGATATTATTATCCTCTCATCATCTTGCTAAAATCCCCCCAGCAGAGCAGAGCTCTGAGTCATGTTCCCTCTAACGAGTGCAACAAACTTTAAACTATCATTCTCGTTTTTATTTGGGCCACATGCACTTGAATTCCACGAGGCACAGTCTGCTAGGCTGTAGCATACCTTCTTTGAGCTGTGAGTGGACTGGTTGAGGGGAGAGCTGTCTTGATAAGGCTCCGGTCACGTTTCTATTTGTGTCTTTATTTTCGGGGGGGGGGGGGGGGGGGGAAGGGGAAAGAACAAGCGGTGAATGCTGTCTAAGCAGATGCCAATCACTTCCACTAAACACCTCCACACTGATCAGCAATGGATGGACAAGGGGATTGATCAAGGCAATTGTACTGTGCAACCAAGTGGCACACAACCAGAGAATCAATTAATCCATCAGTTAGCAGAGCACAGCAGAATGAAGGAACTGTCAATTAGCACAGCCATGTCAGTATAAAGCTCAATATTGACAAGTCCTGTTGCCAAGAGAAGAACTTGAGCTCATCAAGTCAATTGTGAGCATATTACACTTTGGAACACTGCCCTATGGACAATCATTATTCCCCGTTAAGAGGAAAACATAGGGCTAAACTTGCTTCTCAGACTTACTTGTAATGCATGTCATATAAAGTATGTTTAAACAGGATGCAGGAGCAATTTGCATGTTTGTTAAAAATGTTTATAACTATTCATTCAGAATTATAACACGGGTAGATGGAATTATAACACGGGTAGATGGAATCCACCATTCTGAGAGTGAGTTCCGGGGTGTGCCTTAATCAATGATATAGTAACTGTACGACCTGTTTTCATTTACCTGAGCATTCCATATCAGTGCGCACTCAAAAAAAAAAATCTAACCAAGATGGCGGCGTGTTGTGGGGAATGTAGTGGGGAATGTTTCATGTGAATTAAGCTATCTACACGACTTTTTATATGTCTACATTGACTCGGTTAGTTGTTTCTGTGCTACACAAATGTTGCAGAGTGTTGTAAGTCTTTACTGAAAGTCTCGAATATTATTTGTAGGTGACTGCAAACGCTTAGATCAAAAATCCATTGAAACACACGTAGCTTTTGTGCTAGGCTAACAGACGTGAAGTTCCCAATGCTATTTGTCTGTTGCATAGCAACAGCCACACAAAGGGTGACTATTTTCTCTTGGCTACTGAAATGCGATACACAACATTTGGTGTCTACAAATTTTTTGTGCTGAAAGGCAGCTTACTGTTTACTTTAATTGTACTTAATATTTATAAAGTCGCTGGCAACCGTGTTATAAAAGCAATAAGGTACTCGAGGCAGTACTGTATCGTCAATAATGTACTTGTGTTACGAACCAGACACACTGATTCGTAACTCAATGACGGCAAGTCAAGCGGGGCTCGTGTCTAGGGTTTTATTACAGCGAGGATTATACACAAAGGAGGATTCTTTCACAAATGTAGGTAACACTACAATAAGCGTAGGCCCGAAGAACGTGACGGCACGCAGCAGAGAGAGACCCTTCCGGACTGCCACTCCGGCTTAAGATGCATCTGGCTCCGCCCGCAATCACCAGCCGCACCTGTATGCAATAACGGGGAACAAAAACACAGCCAACGAGCAACACAAAGAAAACCACGACCCCTAGGGACAGTAGGAGGGCGTAACAACTTGTCCCTCGAACAAGTACATTATTGACGATACAGTACTGCCTCTCGAACCTTATTGCTTAATTACATCATCATCATACATCACAGGTATTTAAATGGTTGACAAACAACAAAAAAATGTACTTTGTGGTCTGGGCGGTTTATTTAATAAAACAAGACCTGGAAATATGCAATCCTTCAGAGACCTTGAGATTTCAGCAACGTTTTCTCATGTTCATTCACATTCACAGCTGTAGTATAGAGGATCTGGACCTACCTCACACTGAGAATAGTTACTGCAGTATAACATTCCATGTCTGCGCACCAATAATTCCCTCTGCCAAGGAGGTTATGTTTGCATGGCCCTTTGCTTGTTTGTTTATTTGTCAGTAAGATTACGCAAAAAAAACGACCAGCCCTATTTTCCTGAAACTTGGTGGAGGGCTGTCACATAGGAAGAAACCATTACATTTTGGAGTGGATCAGACTCAAGGGGCTGATCTAGGAATGGCTTTTTTTCACTTTCTGTATCATTGCAAGAAAAGGGCATTTGGCCTTGGCAGAGGGCTGCCCACTGTGAGTGCCGGTCTATGCTGACCTTTCTGTTGTGTAAAACAAACCCTCCTTCAATTATTATTTGTATTATTTTTATCTTATTGTACAGCACTTTGGTCAGTGTATGCTGTGTGTAAATGTGCTCTATAAATAAAACTTACTTACTTACTTACTACTTACTCCTACAGGGAGTTTACTACATTGACTACAGTGTTCATTGCTGGCTATTTAGTGATGACTTTTGTAAAAAAAAAAAAAAAAATGTGAACATCAATCATAGTGTATATTCAAAATACAGTATATAGCATAGCATACATAGTCTTGACACAAGTAAAGTTTTGATTATATATATGGAGCTGCCACCATCATGAATTGCTCTCAGCCAGAGCTGTCTTGCAGTAGGTGTTATCTTTACTCAAATAGAGACAGAACTGGATTGCTCACAATGTAATAGCACAGTTGGTGCATTCTCTACAAATTCAGCAATCAAGCTGCTCCGACAAATTAGCATTGATTGGGGCTCAGGTAAGGTCTAATTCAAGTAGCATTTTTTTTAAAGCTACTGCTGGGAGCAGTGATGGATTAACTAACGGGCCTACCAGGCCCAGGGGCCCATGAGTTCAGGGGGCCCCTAAGCCAGAGCCTCTGTGTGACGTCGCTGTTATTAACTTTGTATTTATATGACACGATGCGCCGTAGCCGGTATATGCTAGGCTTAAGTCATTCATGTCAGTTAGCAAAGTTCTTTGCAAATTCTTTAATTTGCCAGGGATAACAGTTAGCAGTGGATTGAGTGTTTGAGAAAGCGTTGACAGGCAAGTTAACGGGTGTCAAAAATAACAGTCCATGTGAAACAATGATACAGGAGCTGAGCAGGCCACATTAAGCAAGTGATATGATAGCAGATACTTTTTAATAGAGGGACTTTGGTGATATGAATTCAACAAAAAAAAATATATTCAAATTATTCAAGTTACTTGAGTAATCGTCTGAGCCCTAGAACATTCACATTCAGTTAATGAGTCGACGAGTATCTTTGGAATTCAAACCTTAACTCAGTGTGGTCTCCCTACTATGTTATTTCCACTTTGAGCAGTGTGGTTGTAACGATCACAAGTTATTCGGTAATTCATATAACCAACCATCATATAATTTTGCGTTATGTTGTCTGCTCAGCTCCGGTAATGTTGTTTCATAAGGACTGTTATAAAGTAATGTTATTAACGTTAGTTTTTTTACGGGGGGTGGGGGGCCCTTGACACATCCAGGCCAGGGGCCCGTGGTTTCTTAATCCGAGAGCAAGAGACTGAGGCTATGTTCAGAATTCCCGCTCACCGTCTCGCTATATTATCACAGCCTATGTTTTTCATTTTATTCAAAAGATTGATGTCACTCATTCAGATCCTTTTCTCAATTTCCTTTAAGTATAATTTAAAAATCAATGAATTGTGGTATACTGGAGAAAGACTACTGGATATATTGTTAGAACACAACCACGCGTGGAGAGTATACTGTATATAGTGCAATACATAGTGAAAACTATGTAAATGCTTGAGGGTAAATGTGGTTTCAACCATCTCCACACAAGCTTGAAATGCAAAGCTTCCTCGTAAAAGGTTATGTGTGTGTGTATGTGTATATGATGACTGACTTCTGAGTCTTTTACCAACATGGATAAAGGTCTAGAACTCAAAGAGTAATTTCTCATGACATGACCAACAAGAGGCATAAACCAGACAGAACTGACACCAACAATGCCAAGAACAGGAGGGTTGGGTAGGCTATCCTGACACCCAGGACTGGCATGCACCCATTACAGGAGGAGTACAAAGGGCTCTGTCTCGCGGGAAGAGTCAGAACCTTCGGCCTGGCTTCATGGGCAAACTGTCAAATCCAAACCTTTCCCCGCTATCTACCTGAAACACCCACATTTTGTTTGTTCTCAAGCCTGCCTCATTCCAAATTCGAGGGGTGGTCCATCTAAAGGCAGTTCAAGGCCTTTTAATGTGTTTTTTTTTACCCCCTCCCTCTCTCCCTCTCTCTGGACTTTCAGGTGTGAGTCCTGAAGTCAGCTAATGATCTTGAGCTGCTCCAAACAACACCTCTCATGCAGAAGAATGAGCACCTCAAGGCAGCCAAACTGAAATCTGAGAATGTTCATTCCCTTCATAGGAATGCATAATAAAGTCCACGACGGTGGGCATGTAGGTGGTGGTTGTCGGAGGGGGGTAAGAGGGGGTTAGGAAGAAAATGCAATATTCATGTTCAATAATTTCAAGCTAATTTACTGTAGAATAGATAACTGTGTTGTTCCATATTATAATGCTAGATTTTCCTGCCCAAAGGTCACATCATAAATTACACTAAAATTAGCCCAGCGGTGTCCCATTATCTTGCACCACATGAAACTTTTCTCTTCCTCTCTTTTTTCCCTTCCCCTTTTTTCAACCATATAACTCAGGGTGACCTTCTTCCATCATTGTTCCCAGACGCCTGTTTAATATTCCTCTTCGACTCCTCTGCTTTCGTTTCCCTCCTAATATTTCCTTACACAGTCATATGCTTCCAGATGTATTTATACCCTTCCCCATCTGCTGAGCATTTGGCAGCCGCCCGCAAGTCTTGGCGTCTCCTCCTCTCCTGTGAGATGCTCAGGCAAGTGACCAGTTATGTTTTGATATCACTTTTTGGCTTAAAATGAATACATCTGCCATTTTTACAGCCTGGGCATCCTTCTCCTTTCTACCATCGGAAGAGATTATGAACATAAAGCAGCCCCTGGCTGGCATATGTTTTTTTTGTTTTGTTCTAAAAGGAGCAAGTCCAAAGGGCATGATTCAACAGAAGAGTGCCAACATGTTTCCAATAATGCGTTTTAGTTTGATTAGAAGTTATGAGATCACTTCCCTCACAGGACTCTGCTATGATTGAGGGATAGGCATTTCAAGCATCCCCTCTATGGTAGTAACACGTTACTTACTGGCTGGTTCCAAGAAAAACAAGAGAATTCCAAGAATATTCCAATATTCTAAATCATGGCCCATCCCTACTACAATTCCTATATTATAAATTACAAGATCTTGTCTGAATTATACAATCTGTCATACCACTAATTCTCCTTTTGTCTATCTATTCAGACTGACCTCAATGGGCTTCCTGAGGGCAGAAATTGATGAATTAGACAACAGGCATACATCAGAAAGCTTTATACAGATTTAGCACAAGGTGATGTCTTAATCTTAGCTTCATGAAGGTTAGAATATTTAGTGTTTGTTTAAAATAATTGAGAAAGTTGTTTATTCAACCGTGTTCATTTTAGAGGCTGCAGGTTATGGTACTGTTGTGTGTGTGTTTGTATTATTTTTATCACCCCATTTCAATCAGTGAGGCTAGGCTAAATAACGGAAGCACCTTTGTGTTTAATTCAATACAGTTTCACATTTTAAGAATAATGAAGTGGGATCTATTGCAGGACTGTGTCAGGGTTCTAGCTTGCACTCTCCATGTTAGCCACTTTGGTGTTTGTTTTGACATGTGCCTTTGTTTTGTTTCTCATGTGATTGTTGCTCCGCCCCTCACCTTGTTTGTCAACTTCCTGTCATTGTTAATTTCCCACCAATTTTGATCTTCACCTGTCCCCCGTCCTGATTTGTATAACCCCCCCCCCCCCCCCTACTTACAGCATACCCTGCTCTGTCTGTGCACCCTTGTGATACCGTCTCCTTAGCATGCATGACTCAGGAGGCAGGAGGAAAGCTAAAGCGTGATTTACCTAAAAGAGTTTAGTAGAAACAAAGGCAGACAGAAAGAGCACAGATCAAAACAGAATCCAGAACAGGGGTAAGGAACAAAAACACTAAAAGAAACAAAAGCAAGCTAACAATAAGGCACAAAGGATAACAGGGAATCACACCAAAAAAACAGGTAGATGCTTCAACAAAGCCGTGGTCAGGACAAACTGGGAACATGAACTGAACAAGCGCATGAAACAAGACGATGTGACAAGGACACACAGACAGAGCAGGGTATAAATAGGACATCAGTTTATTAGGCCGAGGCCCAGGACAGACTTGTGTACACACTGCTTAAAGAATGTGGCCATAAACGTCTCTGGCCACCTCTGAATGTGGTCTGAGTGATCGGATCTCAATGCGTCCTTAGTGCATTCACACCTGTACCTAGAACTGTCCAATCGTGATCGGACCACCTAAGATTTATGTAAACACTAGGTTTGATGGGGCCTATGGTTGTGTCATTTAGACTGAAAGTATTTTCAAGAACAACAACATTATAATTAGAAGTTTTCCTCACCTTGAAATATGCTTTGTACAGCCGTGTTAAATCCAGTGTGGCTTACAATAACCTTGTTCCTCGACTTCCTTGAATAGATAACTAGGTTATTCCACTGGTTTCTGAAATGTTGAGCACGAGGTACATAAATGTAATGCAAACAAAATAAGTCCACAAATGGGAGTTGATGAGAATACTTTCTTCTTCCATGAAACTGGAGAAATCACTGTGTAGCCCACAACCATTCACTTCTCTACTTCTGTAATGTATAGACGCAGCCATGGAAACCATTCTTTATCTCACAAGCATGTGATTACTGTCGATGTGTCAAGAAGATGACAGATGTTAAACCAGGGGCGGAGTGGCCATCGGGAGCACCGGGATTTTTCCCGGTCGACCGGTCGGCCAATAATCTATGGAGAACCAGCCTGCAGACCGGCCTTCGCAGCCGTCGTGTCAAATTCATGAGCGGCCCATCGAGATTGCATGTACGTCAAATCATGGTCCCGTGAAAATCTCTAAATTCTCCGAGAGATGTGCGATCAAGCAGTCCAACCACTATTTATAGCACTATTTGTCTCTGTACATCACACCTAAGGTGTGTGACAAACTCACTCCCATTAATCCAACCTTCTGATTTTTGTTTAGCCTCCTATATTGATGTAATTCTTTTTTATTCAGACTCTCCATTACTTTCATGACCACAAATATAAATTGGCCAGCGATTTAATTCGTTTTTTTGTTGAATGTAGAATGGTCGGAGCAAATTGCCTCATGGGAAATGCGTATCGTTCTGCCTTTATCAAATGAACCTAGGGAGATAAATTAGCGGCTATCAGGGAGAGAGAGCAGGTGAAGCGGACCTGATGGAGGGACATAAGAGAAAGGAGAAAGGAGGGGGCAAAAAGGCCAGACTGAAAAAGAGACGGATGCTGGAGGAAAGTGCATCAAAATGTACAAGAATTATTCAACCAGCCGTCAACTAAATGCGAGTGAGTTGACAGGACACATTGTTGTGAATTAGCATAACATTTGAGCCAATACGGGACGCGATTTGTTCCGTATTTCCATAAATGTACATATACAAATACACTGTCACTGTCATGTCTGTCACCCACACATCAACACTAAATCTAACAATAATGATCAAAAGCCGCCCGTTTGTTTGTGTAGTTGATATGGGAGGTGGAGGGGATGCGGGTTGGGCCAGTTTTGGGCATGTTGTGGGCCGGTGGTGGGCCGGTGCAGTCAGAATTTTCCCGGTGGATTTTTGTGTCCCACTCCGCCCCTGTGTTAAACTAAATTGTGAGGATTATTTATATATTACATTATATTATATGTACATATAAAATGCCAACATTGCTGTTGTTCCATGTTAATTGCATTGCAGTGTTCCTCTCAGATATATGCACCAATGCAGAACACAGGGCCTCGTTTCTCGAACGCGCACTTAGCCTAAAAAGCACTTGAAATCGCTCGTAAGAGGATTCCTACGTTGCAGACGGGTTTCCCAACGCCACACTTAGCTTAAGTGTATCTTTCGTTGAGAAGAATTCTACGTGTGGTCAGGACCAGTAGTAACTTCACACTTAGCGATTTAATCCACAAGGGGCGTCGTTCGACCGTCGTTCGGAAGAAAGGGGAATTAAAAAAAAAAAACATGGCTACTTGAAGCGAGGAATATTTTACATTAATAAAGCTATCTACACAACTTTTTATATGTTTATAATGACTCGGTTTGATCTGAAATGTGCTACGCGACCAATGGAGAATATGTAGGTCTTAACTGAAGCTTTGAAACAGTAGTTTTATGGCACAATTAGCGCTTATGCCACCACTCCATTGGCTTATATGGTAGCTTCTAGCTAGATGGTTGTATACATATATATTTGCAATGTTCTTCATTGAAACTTTTTTTAAATCGCTAGTTTCATAGCTCACACAGTACGCTTCAAACCCCTCGACACCTTATCCAGGGGTGTCGTTCGGCCTATTGTAGAAGAAATCCAAACGATGTTTCTGTGTATAGCACATCATGAGAATGTCATTGTTTCACCTGCCTATTCCCATCAAAATAGAAATAAAGAATATTGAGTATTTGAAAATAAAGATTAGGCTATACAAAACTAGTGCAGTGCCCGTAGGAATTATGCATTCTGTAGTGTTAGCAGACGTAGGGCTGTTGGGTAGTGTAATGGCAAGACATATTTGCACTCCACATAGGTACAGGTTACACTGAAGTATTATTGTGATGCATGTTTCCTTTTCATTAAGAAATGTGTTAATGGTAGCCTTTTTGGAGAGTTACCAACAAATAAAGTTTGAGATTATGTAGTGGATGCAGTTGAATATACTGTAGATGTCAACGTTGCTGTCTAAACTATAAACTAAATGTCATAAAGAAAGACATTATTTAAAATGAAGTTATGGTTGAAATAGGATCACTTCTTTATTGTAAGGGTAAGTGTAGGGTAAGAATGGTCATGCAGTTGGACTCAAATGTAGGTTAATTTTATTGAATGTATGTAGCCTACTGTACTGTATGACTTCGATGATGCTAGCTTTGACAGCCCACTCTCAGACAGATCGTAATAAATGTCCTTACAATGGGAACACAGTTTAAATAGGCTTCTCTGCTGGAGATGGCGTTACTATCCCCGCCCCGAATTCAGTGCACATTCCACGTTCGATGCACGCATAGGCTAGCTAATTTCACAGCAATTAACGTAAACAGGTTAACCTGACGTAAACAGCTCCTAAAAGCTACTTAAGAACTCGTGCACGTTGCGCTCGTGCACCTGACTTTAAGTTGATGGTTGGGAAACGCACGTACATAGAAAGTGTTACTTAGTGTACGATGTCGCGAAAATCCACGTAGGCCGTTAAGATACGTCGTTATCGGGAAACGAGGCCCAGGACCTTTTTCCAGGTATTTATTTTCTTGCTTTCCGGGCCCAGACACATCTGAGCAGTGTAAACGTTCTCATGTGGCTGGTATTGATACATTTTATTTTGCTTGGATTTTTCTCTATGTGAAAAATAAAGGGGAAAACTATAGCAGGAAAGTTTACAAACAGATTCAGACCAGCTTTAAACACATCATACCCTATGGAAATCAGGAGTTAATCCACCCCAGCGTACTACTTTCTTATTCAGGCTAGGAGATTTTAAACGTGTCTACTCAGGATTCCATATTTGAACGGTCAAAATTTGCATAAAAAAGTTGGACAAAAACCCAGCTTATTACTCTATGCCGAGACTGCATGGTGCCATAACGCCCAACAACTCCTTGTGATGGACGACTGCACCTGGCATGGCCGGTCACATAGTGTCCAGCATAAAGATCAATCACTGGCCAACACCTGGCTCTAACGAACACCAGTCCCCTAGACAGTGCGGCGAACAAGAATCATAAACAATTCTCCGAACCAACATTACCCAGAAGTCCCTTTTGACTCAAGCACGGCAGGTCCTGACTCCCACTCCTGGGGAAGAGTTGAGAGGGTGAAATGAATGAATAATTGAATAAATTAATAGATAGATAGATAAATAAATAAGTAAATAGCTGATGGTGAGGACTTAAGTGCCAAACAGCACGGACTCGTACGGCCGGGCTGAAGAGTCTCATTAGCTGCACATATTAATTAAAGAGTGCACCCTTAAAACTGCCCGGCCCATCTGCTTAAGACACCTCGCAGGACAAGTGCTTTCCATAAAGTACCTGGGCACACACGCACACACACACACACACACACACACACACACAGGCAGCCTAACAAGAGTCTTGCAGACTAAATGAGGACAAGCCTGATCATAAAGCTCCTGTAAAAGGGTCCTGGGAGTGCTGCTTGCCTTCTGTACATCACATTTAAGCTCTCACAAAGTAAACACTGGAGTTCATTAATTTATTCATTCATTAACCAACATGCACTTGGGTCAAGGATTCTATTGATGACTCGGGCTACAGGTGCTCCACTGTTGCCTTTCAGCATGCACGGAACCTTGATGTTCGATCCATAAACTCCGGAACACCATCATTACTTCAAAAGCAAGAGAGGGGAAAAAAAAAAGATGAAGAGGGAAAAAGAGAGGAGGAGCAAAAGAGAGTTTTATTTTTATTTTTAAAACTTTTAATGCGATCCGGAAACCCTGTGAGTAAACTAGTGCCTTCTCCTTCCCCCTGGAGTCCAACCACCAGCAATCACTTTGCTCGCCTGAATGCATGCTGCTCGTGCAGCAGGGCAGTACATTTTAAAGGCTAATGAAGTTACTTGGGGAAGAGCTGAGCTCAATATGATATTCTCCTCGCATGCTGTGCACTGCCTATTACTGACCAAACTCTATACGTCTCTGGCTCCTACTGACATGGCTTATTTCACATCCCTTAATATGTATAGGCAAGGGAGCTTTGATTCATCACATCTTCAGAGAACCTTATTCATTAACCTTTGCCCAACATACACACACACACACTTTATAGATGGTGCGAAGGACTGTATTGTACTCACCTACAGTATGGCCTATTTTAAGACAGATGGCTCCCAACCACCTTGCACTATTGTAAAGCGAATTATGTGGAACCTATGTATTTAAACTACTCTGTCAGAGAGAGAAATGTTTCGTTGTGCTCTGATTTTATTTTCTCTCTTGCATGCTGTTTCTCAGTTACCATAGTGATTGCACATGGCTTCTTTGAGATGCTTTGGCACACTAAAAAATATTTTTTTCATTTCAGCCGAAACATCCCACATCCTGGTCTCCTTGTGTTGCCATGTGCTTGAGTACTCACATGGGGTTGGAGACTGAAAACACACACACACACACACACACACACACACACTCTCACACACACACACACACACACAATGTTCACTGGGCTGCTACCAAAGAGGAAAGACTCAAGCATCAAACAGGGTAGCCGCCAGGGTGTGTCGTCGATTCCGGCACCAAGCCTTTCCGTCTGAAATACCCAGCAGCTCCTCTTACTGCTACTGCTACTTCTGCCTCACTGATGACAAAAAAAACGAAATGCGCTGTTTGGGTAGTCGTGCTCAAAACATCAAGGCGTCAAAAACGTACCAATTTCTATTGTCTCCATCAGATCATTAAATATCCATATATTTCCTTGCTTGCAAATAACCGTAGGACATGTGTATAACCCACTCAACAATGAACAGTCAATAAGTCAACTGCTGAATGCAATCATGTGAGCCCTCCTGAGTGTACTGCCCATTTGAGTAATTGGTTCCTTTCAACATGAGTGTAAATAATGTATTTTTGTAATGTTTGTGCTGTGGAAAGACATAACCAACATTAACCATTTGCAAACTTCCTTTATTCATAACAGCTTTTAGAATTGGATGGGATTACCTTGCACATTACCTCCTGGACAAAGCAATCAAATTACCAACATGACCTTTCTCTGCATTAATTAATCTGTTATATTAATGCTATAATCAAAGTTGAATCGGCTCTAGTAAAGAACAGCATCCAAAATATACCTTCATGAATAACAAATTAAAGTTCAGGAAGGCAATTGGTGCCATTTTGATGCTGGCCTTCTAACAGCATACCTTAGTGACCTCATCCACATATTCTGGGTCTGGTCAGCACCCCGATGTACTCCAGTTCTGTTAGTTGCCTTTGTATAGGACACAGCAGAGACAGAACCTGTGGCACGTCTTCCAATGAACGCATGCAATGGACGGTGTGTTCTTCTTTGCGATGGTCCAGGGAGCGATTAGGATTTGTATTCAGCAGAGTGATTTGTAAGTGTTGCTCTCCTGGATGTTCAGTTTAAATCAGCAGCTGTTACCTTGGACAACAGTCCTTGGAAAAAACCTGTTTCTCATTCATTTCCTGAATGTATGTATGCTCTCCATTTATACATAGTATCAATCTTATTTCACTGGCACTGGGGGGGGTGGTATTTGAAACAGACAATAATTGAAAGGCTTCGCTAAATTTAACACCATTATGAATTTAGATCATTTCATTTGCATGTTGTGTACATACAAAGACAGCATAACACCACTGACAACACACAATTCTTGATATGATGCGAGATACGATGACTCCATTGGGTCAAAAAATGTCTGGGGGCTGCTACACTTAGGCTAAATAAATAAAGAAATAGGCCTTCAGAAAGTGCACACAAGGTCAGGGTACCGTTTCAGGATATGCGTGGGACCTGTTGTGTAAGTTTGTTGCAGCAAGAATGCGAGGTTGAAAACCTTAACAGAGACATTACTCATGTCTCTATCTGGTTTTGGCCTTGATGCTTCAGCAGCTTTGGAATTGTTAAGTGGACAATGGGAGCGAGGGGATGCAAACTACATCACTCATGCACTGACTGCTGATCAGGAAGTCAAGAAATTTGAGCCCAGCAAGCAATGAGGTTCCCGTAGCCCGATTGAGAACCACAATTCCAATTACACCTGCTTATGCATATACTACACATCTTGCTGCAATGGCAGTCTGTCGCTGAGTCCTGTCTGGTACAATCAGATGTGATTTTACTATTTAATTCAGCGCAGCAGGAGCATTAAGTGGCCTAATTATCAAACACAACAGTTATATCACAGATATGATGCACATAACGAGAAAAATGTCCATTTCCATTACAGTCACACAGAGCTTACCCCTACTGGTCATGCATTTATGGAACAAACACACTTCCCATGAGATTCTCCAAAAGATGGCACCATCCAGATTGGGGTGGGGGTGGGGTGAGTCTGCTTTCTGATTTAGATCTTTCTGAGAACAGTTCCTTCATTCCTGACTTTGTTGTTTCCTTTTTTCTTTCTCTCCCCCTCCCTTGCATCTCTGATAAACCCCTCAGGGCACGGCGAGGACTGAATTAGCTCCTGCCACTGTGCTAATGTTTGGGCCCCGTGGGACGCGGGAGCAGGCTGCAGATGTTGGGATGTGTCATCCCCAGAGCGCCCCTGAGACGGCTAATGCATCATGTCATGTTCCTCCGTAATGTCTTTATAAACATCGGCCCTAATTCAATCTCCGAGAGAAAAAGCAAAAGCAGAAATCGCTCCACCACATAGCCCCGGTCCCCTCTGCGGGCTGCGGCGACGGTGGCTGTGTGGGCGGCGGCGGCAGCAGCGACGACTCACCGAGCCTTTTAGGAACGATCGCCGCAGTGCGATCTCCACGGCGCCTTCACTTTCTCCTGACCTGTGCCAGCACGCACCGGATACCAATTCGGGCGAAGGCTGATTTCGTTATTTTGCGAGTTAATTGCAGATAACTCTGTTAGGGGCTGATATGGGCATCCAGAAAATTCCTTCATTGAATATCCAGGCCGTGGGGAGAGATGAAAGTAACATAAACAACACCGGGCACTTGTGGATTCAGAGACTCAGGGGAGAGAATGAGGTAACATCTAAGGACATGTGGCTGAAAAAACCAAACCCTCACAAGCAAGCAAGCCAGCAAATAAATACATTACACAAGAGACACACAGAGAAGCAAACCAAATTTCTTGCAGAGCATTAGTCACAATGCAATCACAATGTCATCATGAACAAGCCAGTAGACAATGGGAAACAGTGGTTGTTGCACCAAAGTAAGACAAAGTTGTTTGGTATTAAATACAATTAAGGTGAATTAAATTTCAGATTACAATTGTATTATTGGATTTCCCATTATACCCAGACTAAGAAATGTACAATGCATAGTTCCACAATTACACCTGGTGTCCTGTACCTAGATTACATTACTGTCAGGCCAGCCAGGGACTCATCTCTTAATGGACCTCCAAATGAGACATTCATTTTGTTATAGTCATTGGACATGTCTTTACCTGTTAGTGTTCGTGTTCCAACCACAGGGATACTACCAGAGACATACTATGATTTTTATACATTGTTGACAGAAGGCAGAGCGCTAATTGTGCATTAGCTTAAACTGCAGACTAGGTAAATGGCCATACCATTTTTCTTTAGCAAGAATTGTGCACTCTTTGCAGGTATTCTGCCATGCTTGTTCTTTGTCACGATCAACCCTAATCCTATTCTCTGACCACGTAAGACATATCAGTCTGTGTATATAAAAACAAAGCAGACGAGATAAGGCTTCGCTGTAATAACATAATAGCGATAAAGTTCGAATTAAAGTGGATGACTTATACTGTGCTTCCATGCCCTCCTTACAGTCACCCACTGCAGAACTCCATCCAGTCAAATAAAACATCACAAAGACGTTCCGCGTCTGTGCGTCTTCCACTGGGAGGGAAAGAATAGAAAGCCATGCCATGCACAAAATAAGTGTTTTTTCTTTCCTGTACAAGGGAATGAGAAAAGAGGCTTTCATATCACGCAGAGGCCCCGCACAAAAGAGGCTATGAGGCAGTGGGGGCCTCCGTCATAAATGGTGAGTGGAATAATAACAGAGCGAAATAGAAATGTTCCCAGTTAATTGAATGTAGCAGCGGGTATCAATACTTTCAGTGATTAATAATGAAGTCATGGAGGAGAGCCGTGTAGAGAGGCTTTGTGGAGGAATAGTCTTAGATTATATCTCTCTCTCTCTCGCTCTCACTCACTCTCACATTTTCTCTTCATTCCTTTCCTTCTTCTCTCTCTCTCTCTCCCCCTCCCTCCCACTCTCTGTGTCATTCTCTCTCCACTCTCCTTGGTCAAGCTCCTTTGTTCATTTTCACCCACTCCAGGAAAAGAAATCTGGTTGCATAAATTGGAACAGCTGGATGCGAATGCACCCTCTGGATTAGTCCATCGGAGGCCTAGGCTTTTTTTTTTTCTGGATTGCTAACACCAACAGCAATAGACGCCGCAGAAGAAAATCCGCCAGCAATCGCATCCAGTTACAGTCCAAAAACGGGCACAATTAGAAAAGCAATCAGTTTTGCTCTGACCGTATTTGGGATCATGTCTCTCCTCATGTCCTCTGTTAAAGTAGGCCAGAAGAGATTTGTATGCCGGGTTTCAAACCAGCTCGGTCCTTTTGTGCAGGAAAGACTAGTGCTTGAAGGACCAGGATCTCCTTCAGTTTCAGACGAGTGTGGCTAGAAGAGACACTTCCTACACCAGAGGAGATGAACGTGTCACTCTTACCCTTTGACCCCGCCGGGCTGTGCTGAGCTCATTTGGATTTCCATTACAGGTTGAGCGGTGCCAAACTGCGCCGTGTCACGCTCACGCTTTTTACCCTCTCTTGAGCAGGGCCAACCACGGCGTATCCGCCTCCAAACGCGTTGAATGATATTGGAAACACTATCTCTTTTGCAATTACCTCAGTCATCTTTCAGTGTTTGGCATAGTGTGTCTGTATTTTTGACATGTATGGAGCAGATCTGGCTAAAAAGTTTCATCTAGAAAGGTAGAACTATAAGATAGTAAATGGTAAACTTCCCAATCGACATTTTTACCAGAGTGAGTGTGTTTAGACAGACATTGAATTAACAAAATAAACATACAGTATTTCTTCCATTGTGACAAGTGGTATAAACTCGATACATTCTGGAGAACCCATATGTAGAAAACAGCTAACATTAATGTTAGCAAGGATTCAGGCTCAGGAAAAATAGACTAAATTTTAACCAAGCAATCATTGTCTTTGACTAAATAAAGAAGTACTAGCCAGGAAACTAAACAGGTTGGTTTCTTTTTAGAATAAATGTTTTCTTAATGTTACACATAGTCTACCTAAATACACGTGGGGTATAAACAGAGAAAACCAACATTACGCTTTGCATAGTGGAGTCCTTTTCCTCCACTTCATCGTATATTTTTATATGGTGGGCCACCTCACCAGCCCTTATTTCTTTCTGAAAGCCAAACCCTCAAGTGAGTAGACTCGGGTGCAAATTCAGACTGCGCTTGGGTGACCAGCTAAGCTGAGCGTAGCCGCGCAGAGCGACGCCATCCGCATGAGAAACGGTATCTGTGACTGTGTTGAGTGCTTTGCTAGTGACCAGGATCTCTGCAATTTCAGAGCAAGCGCTCCACGGTGCCTTGAACCATTGAAGCGGAGGGACGATTTGTCTTTGTGATTTTATTTCAATTTGTCAGTAATGGTAATGCCTGGTCTTGTTCCTGCCCCGGTAATCTAATGGTCCGTTTCATAGCCCTGTGTAGCCAGCAGCCATTTCAGTTTAACAGAGGGAAAAGCGCTGACAGTGGGACCAGCACAGGAAACAGGCAAAGTGGAACCAGGATTTGAAGCTAACAACGAAACAGCTAGAAAATTAAGCTTAAGGCACATTTAGGCATCGGAATAAGGCATCGCCATAGTAACAGCTGTCCGTCACAGCCACATCGCCTGTGCCGCTTGTTTTATGTGCATCGAGGAGTGTTCCATCAACACCACCCCACGCCCCTCTTCTCAGGTTCTCCAGTGGCGTGCTGTAAAGGGGAAGACCAATCGAAAAGAAGTCATGGCTAAGGTCAAACAAGCAAAGGTCAACCCTGACATTGAATCCCCCCGCAGAGACAAACACAGGGGAAGAGAGACCCAACACCTCCTATCCCCCAGCCCTGGAGGCAAAGAGCAGACTCAAAACCCAAGACAGCTGCTACCCCTGGAACTGATCAGATCTGGTCTGGGATGGAGTTAAAATGGTGGCGAGCACAGCTGCACAGAAACACCTTAGCACAGACAGAGTGGCAAAAAAGGGGAGTGATCAAGCGCAGATGCCGTATGAGTGATGCATCTCCGGTGCCGGATTTGCATATGCTGGTCTCCAGGTATTTTGGTGGAGTTTGATGGCACCTTATTGCTTGCTAATGTATTTTTAACACGCTAAGTAATGATGCTGCCTGTGAGGCAATCTGCTTGCATGAGCAAGCAGCCAAGGCTTTTGTGTGTGTGTGTGTGTGTGTGTGTGTGTGTGTGTGTGTGCATGTGTGAGAAAGAGAGTTAGAGGTGAGAGGGATCTGGAAGACGAAGAAATAAAGCTTATGTGTGTGTGTGTGTGTGTGTGCATGTGTATGTGTGTATATGAATGTTAGAGAGGGAAGGTATGTTGCCTGTGTGTGTGTGTGTGTGTGTGTGTGTGTGTGTGTGTGTGTGTGTGTGTGTTTGTGTGTCTTTTATGTATGACCATTGGAGCTCCCAGTGTTACTGTGGTGTATCAAAGAGGAAAGTGCACACACAGTCAGACTTACACACACATACACACAAGCATCCACCCTCTCAGCCACACACAAACACACACACACATGTACCCTCTCAGCCTCACACACACACACACACACACACACACACATGCACACGCACCCTCACAACCACACACACACACGCATATGCACCCTCACAGACAGACACACACACCCAAATGTGCATCCTCACAGGCACACACACACACACATGCACGCACCCTCACAGACACACACACACACACACACACATCCATGCACCCTCACAGACACACACACACATACACAGCATCTCCTTGAAGGAAGGAGGGAAGCGAAGAGAAGGGAAGGGAACTGGCTAATTGGATTAGTTCCTCCCTGAGTCACAGCTGTAAATTATAATCTCTTGTCTGGTACAAACTGTATGCCCTTCAGCAGCCCTGTGCCCACAACGGAACATCAAAATGTACAAAGTCAAACCACCAGGAAAAAAAATATTATAATTAATAAACTCTTAAATTCTTAACCGTGTCTTGTCCTCACCATCACAACAAAGTGTGCAAGCTAGCATGTGTGTGTGATTGTGTGTCTGTCTGTGTGTGTGTGTGATGGTGCAGACAAGAGCCTCTTCTCCAAAAGCAAGTGCTTGTCAGTCACAGGGCAACAGTCGCACATCAATGACACTTAATGAAAATGAATTGCCGCTTCTGTGAAAATGACATTTTCACGAGCGCCTGCATTGCTCGTTCGGAATGAAAATCAAGTGGTGACGAAAGAAGAAGCGAGGGTATTTCGAGGGAGGAAGCGAGGCCCATTCTTCTGTCTCTAATAAACCCATGCACCGCCATGTCAGTTTGTTTCTGTAAACATAGCTTCAATCCTAAACTGTGTTCTTATATTTACACAGACCATCCATTGTAAAACAGAGTGTGTTATTCACATTGAGTATCTATAGTAAACTGTGACGTGCTACGTTTTAGGCAGGTTTTTTTTGGGGGGGGGGGCAGTGAATTTTGCATGCTCATGGGGCGTATAGGATGACATCCCTAAGAATAACAGGGGGTATCTCCGTAGGGGGTTGCAGGAGCCCTTTCCGCATACTTACCCAGGCAAGTGATCCCTGGACGACTCTGTCAAAAGCACTGGCTTGTGGGTAATGGCTGCTGGCCTTAAACATAATGTCACGTTTGAGCGGAGGAGACAGGGGGAAGGTCAGATGTTTTTGTTGGAGTTGGTGGTTATGGGTGGCAGGGAATTTGGCTTGATCCATCCCACCTTAGCTGGGAGTTATGATGTCACCCTGGCGGCTAGCTGGGTCCAACAGTGTTCCATGTTTGACATATCAACAGAGTGCACATGTTTAAGGCTAGATCAACTTCATAGTATAATAATCCAAGAGAAATGCAAGAAAACCTTTGTGTTAAAGGAACACTATGGAGTTTTTGGAGCCACCAGGTAGAGGGCTACTTTCTGCTGGACTATTCAGTAACTTATTTGCTGTCTTGCTTTTTCTTGTGTTGCACTTGCTTGATGTTTGACTGTGTTAGTAAAACTGTTGACTCGCTACTTTGTCATGAACAAAGTAGGCTAATTTTAACAGGTTTCGCTAAGTTTAGCCGCTAGCAAGACACGTCGTTATCAAGCTTGTTATAACTTATAACACGCTTGGACATTGATGCTAGTAATAAGTGCTCTCGCTTTGGCTTCTTTGTAATGTTATTGTGATAGCTTTGTTGGCTAGCTTGCCAACAACTTTCCCAACACAGTCAAACATCAATTAAACAACTGAATAGTCCAGCAGAAAGTAGCCCCCTACCTGCCGGCTCCAGAAACTCCACAGTGTTACTTTAATACTGAAATGAGAATAGTAAAATGAAGTCTCAACTCCTGTTGATAAAATCAAGCCTGTTGATAAAATCACCGGTGCAGCAAACACTGTATAACTGTGTGTCAAAAGAATTCACCTTTTCAAAAAGTGCAGCTACTTACATTTATCAAACTGTAATTTCAAACACTCTAAAACTGGCCATGGAATGTAAATTCAATCTTTTACCGTGTTCATATGCAGCAAACTAAATAAAAGGCTACTTAATGCTTTAGACTTGCATTATAATACCATCAAGGAAAGTTCTCATAGAATTTGGCCCTCTATTTTGCCTTCAAGAAACCTCGACTCCTCCTCTTTCCCTTATCCTCTATGGCGCCAAACCAGACTTTAAGTCTGACTATTCTATGGAATTTCGTGACAACGAGGTAAGAGTGTCAGTAGTTCATCAACAGTCTAAAAAGCCTTGCTGCTTTACAAGCAATTTACCCAGGTTTAATTCCCACTCAATTTAATGCGATTCAGGCATATGAATACTTTTTGAACACTTTTACATTTACCTTGAATCAATTCATGTTGTCACAAAGTTACTGCCTGAACATGCAGCCTACCCTGACTAAGCTGCCTGATGGAGGGGCACTGCGAGTGTCCTGCTCCCCTGTGTCATCTCATTTCCTTAGACCCTCTTCACTGTCAAACACCATGCTCCCAAATGCTACGGAAAGGGATTAAAGGAATCTACAGAAAGTATTTCCGTGGCAACATATTCAAACTATTGGTATGGAATTCCATAGCAGTAGCACACTAACTATAGTTCCGGTTCCATAACCACAGTCGGTGCCTTACACGTAAAAACATTCTAAAACTGATTGTTCAAATCCTTGATTGTGATTGGCTAAAAGCCGTTGTAAAATCCAGCATTACCTTACAATTTGACCTGATAACATTCCATATTACTGCGCAGCGAATGGCAAGGCATTCATATAGCGCATTTCATACCCAGTGGCTGTTGCGTTGCTTCAAGGGTTGCGTGGCAACGATTTATTTAGGAACTATATTTTTTAGTGGCGGAAGAATGGCGGTTTATCATTAAACTATTGTTTCTTAAATTGAATTGTCTTTATTTATGAAACCATATCAAATATTTGTAGTAACAGTTTAAGAAAAGCAATAAGCCCCGCGAGTCCGTGGTTTGCGCTGATTTTAGAACAGGTAAGGGGGTTTAATGGCACTCCGCTTCGTGTCGTGCCTAACAACTCCCCTTACCTGTTCTAAAATCAGCGCAAACCACGGCCTCTTGGGGCTTATTGCTTAATTCTACCACGGCTTGGTTGAATTTCAAACATGACACGTTCTTTAGAATGTCAAATGTTTGCACACCTATGAAGCAGACCCAGATTTTTTTCCGTATTCCATTTGCATATCAACCTACTTTACCTCAACTGAAAAATAGACCATTGGCATTGAAACACTAATTAACTAAATTAACTTTTGGCGCTGAAAAGAGTTCCACTGAAGTAAAAGACAGTCATTAAAATAATGCAAGCTTCCAATAAGAAAAAAAATATAACACAAGAGATCCTTTTACATTTCAACATTTGAGATGTGATTGTGAGGTGTTTCAATGCCAATGGCCTAATTCATTTATTATTATTATTTTAATTTTTATTTTATTTTTATTATTATTATTTTTTTTAAATCAATGCTGATTTTTTTTTCAGTGCCAAACTCAGCCCTGGATCAGACGCCGATCCAACCACATAAAAACAAAAGTGGAGAGTTTTATATCAGATGGGTTTCGTCTATCTTGCCCTGCAGCCCTATCTGCTGCTATTGGTCGAGTGCCTGTAGTCTTACAGATCGAATCAGTCAGGTGCGTTTGTGCTCACCCCCAGCTTGCTTTGAGAATTGAGGGCATTTGCCAGGGCTCATGTCAGTGAGCATGGCATGATTTAAAGTTGATTATTCAATGTCTATTCATCGTGAGATAAAGAACAACAACAATCTTATTGCTTTCAAGAAAAACTATGAATGACTCATTGCTGTTTTAAAACATCAGTGAAATCCTCAAGAAAGTTGTAGTCAAAGGGTAAAGCGTAAGTTGTAGTGAAAGGGTAAAGCCTAAGTCTGTTCAAATCTTCGCCAGTCTGATGGGGCTTTAGAGAGCCAGTACATAACAGAAAAGAGGAGTCAAATTGACTTTTCACAGCTTTTTTCAACAGATGCTATCTCACAGGCAGGAACCCACCTGAAATTCTCAACAGAGAATTTGGGGTGTGTGGTGAGGGAACATAGCCTGGCCATTACCAGCCTGTGACTCCATTTCATTCCGTCTTTCAGTCTGGCAAAACGCTATGCATTTTCGTTTCCGAGATGAGCGGGTGCTTAGCTTGAGGTTTAAAATCATTGGAGTTCCCTTAACCAATCAGCAACGTTTAGTAAGCATTCGGTAGATTAAACTCTTCCCAAAGCCAGTTGGGAGAAGAGCTACGACGTCCTTTCCAATCATAAAACTTACAAGAAAATACTCTTGTTCTCCTTTTAATTTTCTGATGTTCTCGAGAGTTGAGACAACTTTTCCGATAGCTTTTCGTGTCTTTTCCTCCAAGGCGAGTTTTGCGTCACAGCTCTGAACTGTTCGCTGATTGGTCCTACAGGATTTTGAGTCTTGGAGACGATTGTCAACGGGGTTGGGCCAGACTGAGTATGAGCTTGAAATCAATTCAGGCGGAAATACGTAGGCTGGTGTCACCAGGCTAGAGGGAACAGAAATGCATAAATAAAGTTAAGATAACTATATATAGAGTATATATATGTGTATATATAAGTATACAGTATATAGCAGTGCAGTCAGAATGATAATGCATGCTAATTAAGTTACCTACAAGCTTTAATGCAAAGGGTCTGCATTGTTGAGTAAAACGATTCCGTATGCAGTACCATGACCTTTGGTTTGTCACTGTTCCCAGGGTTGGTTTATGACAGGGAAATGCCTTTGGCCTTCTGGAAGGCAAGAGCAAGGAGTAATGTAAAGCAAGGTGCTAACAATGCCAAGGCCATGAATCCTATTCCTTCAAGGAGTCACATATTGATCAAATACTGAGAGGAAAGCTAAATATAACATAAATAAATGCAAAAATAAATCCATTTAACCACAGATCAAAGTCTGACTTTTTAGTCAGGGGAAGAAAACCCTGATGAAAATACACTTAAAAGAAGGGACCTGAAGGATATGAATGTTTGCCTGCAGGACAGAACTAGTGTGGCATCAGGTTCTCGTAAATATTTATGAGGTAATGCTTCTTCAGGTCTCCACCCAACATTAGAAAGGTCACCGCAATCCAGTTATGCACTTTCTCATGACAATAAAAGGTAGATTGCTACACGGCAGGAAACAGACCCACCAGCACGGCTTCCTTCAACACCCCATCACCCCTTAACTCCCCCACCACATAACAGGGCCTTTGCAAACCAGAAAATGCAAGAAAGCCTTGTGAAATTAGACTTAACGCACGTAAATGAAAGGGAATGGAATGCGACTGGCTGCCTCGCTGGCAAACCGCAGCATACTGTCTCCACTCTGCTGAGCTGTGTCCTCAAAGGGAGAACAAATATTACAGGGCTGCGGAGTCCTGAAAGCCGACTGTCACAACCAATGAGGGCTGATCAGTATTGAGCGGAAATGTAACAGCATCGCTCAGGAAATCTTTCCCATCGACGCACAGTTTCCCGAGAAACACAGCGCGTCCCAGGCAATGAACCCCCCACCGCATCTCCATACAACCCCCTCCCCACCACCACCCCCACCCCCCGCCCAAACCCTCTTCATTTCCATCTGCCAAAATGAGGCTGCAATTTATTTCTGATCGAAAAAAAGAGAGAAAGAAAGAGGGGTGGGGGGTAGTGTTAAAACGCACAATGGATCCCAACGTTGCTCTCAAAATGATTTATGGACTTGAATTTCCCTATATTTCTTTGGCGATAATAGGAAAATACAGCAATAAATCTGAAAATGTCAGGTAATTTTGTTATCACCTTGTTGGGATATCCGAATACATTATCTGTTACAGAGGCGAGCAATGAAGACGGTTTGGTGCAAAATATGGCCAAGGTCAAAGGTTAACTGAAAAAAGGATTCCACAGGACGCAATCAAAATCACAATTACCCTTTCTCGTCTGGCACAAATGATTATCATTCTGCTATATGCAACACTCCATTTGCATTTGGTCTCGAAGAAATCTCATTCCTGGCAAAAAAATAAATAATGGCAAAATCGGTTTTGGAGAACAATGTCCACAATGTTTCTGTCTAGCTTGTGCTCGGACAAGTGAGGCAAATAGAGCGCAGACTTGGAATAACATCACTTCCTGTGGCAAACATTAGCTGCGTTCAGTTGGAATCAGTACTTCCATGGATGTAAAACACATGCAGCTGTTGAGCTGCTAGGCTCTACATGCATGTTGACACGACCACAGCATGCAGTCACGATGACATGACCCAGGTGCGGAGACAACTAATGGGGCAAAGGTGATGAATTTCAGGAGACCCTTGTTACCATGGCGATCGGAACCAACTCCAACCAATGAACGGCATCGATCGACGCTGAAAGTCATTTCTCCCTGCTCAGCCAAGCTGAGGGGAGCAGAGTGACAGGTGTCCCCGAAGACAACTGTCTAACAGTCTGGTCAACTGACGTTTAGCAAAGTAGGATACACAGTCGCATTTGTGAGGTGACGGACTAAACACTGAGCCGGAGCTCTCATTAACATTCACTGTTTGCATTTATACCACTTGTTCCAGTCATTTTTTTCCCTCACTGAACGTCGACACCTAACTTGCCCAAGGTGCCCAAACAAAGTTACACTTATCTACTACAAAAGGCTAAAGTTTGTAATAGAAATTGAAATGCTAAGATTCAGCAGAGTGCTAAATGACTTATTCATGTGTTTCAATTAAGCACTTGATTATTTTTCCACTGGTAATCCTATTAGGTCTCTCTACTGGCCAGCTGTCTGAAAGGACACTGTATTCCTGTGAAGACAAGGGACAGGGAGATGGGAGGGACAGGGGGGGACTGTTGAACAGTAATTACTTCAGATACGTCTGCCAAGGGGGGTAGAGGGTGTTGGTTGAATGGAGAGAGCAGCAGCGCTCCAAGAAGACGGTGTCTGTGAAAAGCCTTTTGCTCTGATAATGTCGTCCTTAATACAAAGGTCAAATGTGCTTCTATCTTTCTTGGAAAGCCACACGCACACAAAACACCTGAATGCATTCAGACACACAAACATAGAGCACACATATGAATACACACATACACACATACACATTGAGGGTGTACACACACACACTCACTCACTCTCTTAAACACACACCCACTCACTCACATGCATGCACTTACACACACCACACACACACATGCACATCACACATGCGCATCACACACACACACACACAAACACTCACTCTCACACACACACACACACGCACACATACTGCGGCGAAACTTGTTTGTGGATCTTGTGCTCATTTGTCTCTTTATCAGCGTGTGTCTCTCCCTCAGAAGAGGGTGTCCGTTTGAAGAATGTGCTACGCTTGGGAAGTTGAATTTGCATGATGAACCAAACAAATATTAAATTATTTATTTTGAAGGCCCCCTCCCTCCAGCCTACAGCCCCCCCACCTCAATCTCCATCAGCCAAACCTATTCCATGTTACTTGCATGCAGGCAGAAGCCATTAGCAAGTGATGCCTCAGCTAACACACATCGATGCCTTGTGTTCAAGCACCTGCAAGGGCCACAGGAAATAGATAGACAAATAAATAAATAAATAAATAACAACGATGATGAGAATGAGACAGTTTTTCATCAGGGGGTTCATCATCAATCCATCACATGTCATCCCCCAGACGAACTCACAACAGCAAACAGCTGAAAGCCTGCTGTCACTCTGCGAAAAACATGTCCCTCTCCACTTCTCCCCTGCTCTCTCTCACTCTTTCTCTCACTCTTTCTCTCCTCTTCACTATCTCTGTCTCTCCCTCCCTCTCTCAGTCCTCCACTCTCTCTCTCTCTCCCTCTCCCTTTATCTCGCATAAACTCAGACTCATGCTCTGCATCATGCATGTTTGCCTGCTTCCATATTGCATGAGTCTCACATCATATCTCCACATATATTAAAGAAACAAAAGCTACGGTCTTATGAAGAGAGCATACATCTGAGCCTGGGAGTCACTGTTCCCGTCGTGATGATACTCACCCAAGTCATCTCAAATGCTTTTCCTTGTCAGGCTGTAAAACAGACTCTGTGGATGTGCTAATGGCGGTTTGCTAATGCTGGTAAGTGTAACGCACAGACTACCCTAATACCACTTTTAATATTCCAAAATACAGTAGGAGTACAGGGCGAAACTTTTAATTAAAGCTCCCACTCAAGGCTTACTTTCTCCTCCATAGTGTCTAGACCTCATTGCTATGTCATCAGATTTAGGCAAATTCAACTCTTAAAATTATTCATGGCAAAAAGATGGAACTGTGTGTGTAATATTTAATGACATGCTCTGATCCCCACCAAAGGTATATTAGACCGGGTGATAGAGACATTAGTTCTCATTTCCGAAACACATTCCTTGGTAATTGACGCGAGGGGAGCCGGGGTGATCTATGTAGCCTATTACGTCCGCATTATGTTCCAAACTTGATAGCATCAGTCATCCGCATTCTTTCTTAAACTGCATATTTTGGAGTGTGTTAGTAGCTGTGGAACACAGCCATGACATCCTGCCATGTCCCTTTTGTGACAGACAAACACACACACACACACACACACACACACACACACACACACACACACACACACACACACACACAAACACACTCAGTGATCTTTGGCAGGAAGGTTATTTGGTCATGCGTCTATTTGATTAGCGCTGATGAGCGCTAATGCAGCATCAGTCAGAGGGGCAGCTAATATAAAAACACAAACAAATCTAGTGGGTGTATGAGAGGCCTTAATACGTTTGAGGTCTACCTTAATACATTTGATCTCAACATACAATCAGTTGCTGGTTGCTGTGGCTTGCAAACCAATTTCTACAATGCGTATTCCTCAACAGAGTCTCTCTCTCTCTCTCTATCTCTCTCTCTCTCTCTCTCTCTGTCTTTCTCTCTTTCTGTTTCTATTGTGGTCTGGATGATCCCTAGTTGTAGGGTAACAATGTTATCTCTCATCGCCGAGACTTGCCACTTGTCCCTCTCGTTGTTCTTTCCCCAGAACATCTTGTTATCTCGATTGCCTTGCGATGACTTCGGCTGAAGTCAGCTAAAAGATTAATTGGACATTGGAAAGTTCTTATGCCTCGTGGCGATTCATTGCGCGCCTATCAATAATGCAAGTGCCTATATGTGAGGAATTCCCTTTGATAGAACCGATCAATGGACATTCAGAGCACCTTTGCAATGAGAGAGAAAATTGCCTGCCCATCCTTGAGAGTTGTGTGGTGTGTGTGTGTGTGTGTGTGTGTGTGTGTGTGTGTGTGTGTGTGTGTGTGTGTGTGTGTGTGTGTGTGTGTGCGTCTGGAGAGAGGGGTTGTTCGCGCTGGCATGTGAAACAGAGCAACATGACCATACAAGGCATATGACTAACCCTGGACATAAAGGAACTTGTTTACCCTGGCAGAACACACCAATAAAAAATGCCCTTTTGTCATTTCAATTATTTGAAAGCATAAAAGGAATAACATCATATTGTGCTGTGCTGCTTCTTGAAGATCCCACTCCCTCTCTCTTTCCCTCTCTCTCTCACTCTCACTCTCTCTCTCACTCACTGTTTCTTGAGTTGTCTATTGATCATCCCACCAAGGCATTCCCTTTCATTCCAGCCAAGGACAAGCCTTCATGTTTTAAGAATAAGGTTAGCTTCATGAGAGACTCCAAAACTTCAGTTTGGTGAACTTATAAACTCAGACTGACCATTTAAAATAAATAATCTGAACACTGCCTTTAACATTTCAGGGATATGTAGAGATGACACACTCACACGCATATACAAACACACACACACTCACACACACACACACACACACACACACACACACACACACACACACACACACACACACACACACACACACACACACACACACACACACACACACACACACACACATACACACACATACTAATTGAAAGTCTGCTTTGAAGGCATACACAAAGGTCAGACTCGTTACAGTGGATACAATGCATATTATTAGCCATATTCTTTCTGTTCATATTCAGCTTAAGACATGTCCTTATGTGAAATGCCCATGTGGGAAGAACAGTGGACTGCATGCTGTCAGAGACATATTGCCATTCTCAACCCAAACAACCATGCTAATGGATACTCGTGTACCTGAATCTTCTACACAGCTTTTGCCTAAATCTACATGCACACACACACACACACACACACACACACACATATGCATTTATACCGTACCGTTTTTGTTTACGACTATCAAAGAGGTCTTCCTGGCTGGCTCGGCCCCAGCTGATTAACGAGCCTGTTGCGATTTATATCCCTCGGAGCACACACACACACACACACACACACACACACACACACACACACACACACACACACACACCTCATGTTTCCAGATTGGTAGGGGAACTTCAGGTGGATTTGTCTGTGTAATCCCTATATTAGTGCCACTTCATTTGAGGCCTATACTCTAATCCCAGGTAGCAGTTACATTTAATGAATCTCCAGTGCCCCTCCCCACTCTCCTCTACACACGCGCACACGCGCACACACACACACACCGAGACTGCCTGGCACCTTCACCGGGGGCTAGGAGAGAGAGAGAGATAGTGTGTATGAGCGAGAGTGTGTATATGTCTGAGAGTGAGTGAGTTTGAGAGAGGTGTTACACTGCCCTCTACTGTAGGTTTTTATTCTTTTTTTTTTTTTACTGACAACGGTCCGCTTTCGTTAGGCTTCCAACCAGCCAAAAGGTTTACCTGTTCAGCAATGGCCGTCAATATTTAATAACATGCCACATCGAAATGTGATGGGGTAATAAACCATGGAAAATTGATTTCTTCATAAAGATTTGGATAACAATCCAGTTAGGAAGTATTCAAAAGGAAACTTTCCCTCTGGTTTATCTGTTAGCAGCACCAGAATGTATTTGAAACACGTCAGGAGTGACTTGGTACGATTTCTTTCAGACCGCTTGTAAAACAACAAAAGATCGCCCAAGGTCATGTGTTACAGCCAATGACATCATGAGCATTATGGTCTGTGGCACGAGCATTCTACTCAAACCTGATTCTGAGTCACAGCGGTGATGTCATTTGCAATAACCCACTCCCTCTTGTGTTCCGCTGCTTAGTAATTTTTGTCATGTAATGTCATGTTGCGTCGTATTATGTCAGTGCTACAGAATCAAATTCAATCAAATCCTTTCCTTCCACACACA
>NC_137922.1:12387635-12410135 GCF_963457725.1 Sprattus sprattus | reverse complement strand
ATTGGGTGCCATCAGGGACACCATGGCCAGTTGAACTAATTACCTCATCCTGCATTCCTGCAGTATCTGGTTGATTGATTCAGCCTTTTGTCAAGGAGAGAACCTCAGGATGATTGGAATGATTGGCAGTTATTTTACAAAAAACTGTGAGCTTAAATGTTACAAGTATCAGGCAACCTAAATATATGGCAAAAGCCAAATGAATAAGTACAACTGTAAATAATAACCTTTGAATAAACAGGTTGGATGCTGTTTTTCCTTCTACCTAATTATTTACATCACTTTTTCATCAATTGTATTCATTTTCAGAACATTGGGCGTATGCTGTAGTGTGCAGTGACCTCACATGGCGTACTCTCAACTGGCAGTTTTGCACCAATTGGAGAACAGGGGTTTCAGTGGTAGGGATGAAGAACAGGGATATCAGTGGTAGGGATACAGATTGTGTGGTAATTTTCCCCTTGACAAAACGTCTCATGCTTGTTGTCACGCTCATGTATAGTGAGTCACCACTAATGCTAAACATTCCAGCACATTTAAAATAAATAAATATATATATATTAAAAAAAACACTATCTTATCTTATCATTATCTCTATTTCTATGTCAAGTCACTGTGCCCCCTACAAAAAAACTGAGATAACTGAGAGAAACCAACCAGAAGTAGCCTACTCTCTTTAGCTTTCTTTGGCCATGTATGGCCAAGCTCACGAAAAAGCAAGGGCCTAATGTACTGTAGGTATTTCTACCTTTTTGCTACATTTACATACAGTATGTGTAGTCTTTTACAGTCATCCACTGACAAGAGAAAATGTATATGGTATTCCTTTCTTTACAGTAGTTGAAATTAGGGGTTGCAGCCTTGCTCACATCCTGTGTGGCCCTCCTACTCATGCCTACTAATCTTCGTGGAGATTAACTGACAGGAAATGTGTCTCGCTCGGTGAGGAACAAAGCACAGAAGAGCCGAGCAATAATAAAATCAGAAAAAACCCGGGCGTGATCTAATTCACACTTCCTTTTCAGACACCAGGACACGAAAGAGAGAGAGGGGTGAAAATCAGAAGAAATAAAACTCTTGCAGATGTGTTGATTCAGAGCCGGGGCTGTTCCACTGATCCCACGGAGCGGCGATTAGAATAATCTACTGATGATCTCGGCCTTTGGACAGAACCTTTCATGTGGCTGCAACTGCAGTCTCTCGTCTCTCTCTCGCTCTCGTCTCTCTCTCTCTCTCTCTTTCTCTGTGCAAAAATAATGAGAATTCTAATTACAGGATGGCATAATCAGAGGATCCGTTGGCCTTGGAGACACCGTCTTATCACGCTGCTTAAAATCCTCTGGGAGGGGTGACAGGAACAAAAACAAAGGGGGTCAGCCGCCTGTCACAATTTAAATAAATTACATTTGTGTGACGAAACAACACCATCTGTGACATCTCATCGCAGTAAGATCTGTGCAGAAACGCCTGTAGCCGTAATGGCCTAATATCGTTATGGTGATAAATCAGTGTCATCACCAGATCAAAAAGGAGGCGGCCTACGATATATGAAGTGCTTACAAGATACGGCAAGTGAGCCTTTATGCTACCTAGTGACCAAGAAGAAGTGGGTACAAATCTGTGTTACGTTGTTACACGCCCCCATTTAATATTCCAAGATGATCATTATGTCAATTTATACTGCCGCTCTTCACTTGCAGTGCTGCAACTGAGCTTGCTCAGTTTGGAGTGTTTTGACAGATTTACATGAGGGGAGATGCCCAGGAACACTGCACCGATGTGCAACCTGACTGCAACACAAACCAACTTGCATTTTCCCTTCAGAGGCTGAGTCTGACATGTGTCTACTGAAGGCGTGGGATTGGGATGGATCAAACTGCCCTTGAAGTTTATTTGTTCTCGCTCTCTCTCTCTCTCCACACACTCTTGAAGTTGCATTTAAGACTACATTTTCTTTTTTTAAGTAGTAGCATTGAATGGGCCTCTTGAGGGGGTGTCAGCTCCAGATTAAAGCACTGGAGCAATCAGTGGTAATTAGTCGACAATCTGGGCAAGCAGTTAGGGGTGCATTGTCTTATTGTCAGTCATTATGGGAGGCTGATTTAAGCTTAATTGTCTGCGTTTGTGTTCATGCAGGGGACATGCGTGATGAGGTCATCCCCCACCACCACCACCATGACACCCCCATTTAGATGGTGCTGATTAACTGATACAACAGTTGCCACGGATCACCAGAGACATGGCCCAGCAATGCATGGCGAAGAAGATGGAGATCTAATCAAGGAAGCGAAAGAGGAAGAGACACTTCTACCTGAAAAGAATCTGTTTCCTTGGACACCAATTGCATACATGCTAAAGGCGCACAGGCGCACACACACACACTCACTTTTTGTAATCTCTAATACTTCAATAAGAAGTCTCTCCCTCTCTCGCTATCTTGATTAGATCTCCATCTTCTTTGCCATGCGTTGCTGGGCCATGTCACTTGGAGTAAACCCCTGCATGCTTTGAAGCAACAGTGAGTTAGATTTTCAGCAATAACTAGATGACCCTTTGTTAAGGAACTGATAATTCAATATCAAGGTTATTTCAGCTTTACAAGTTTACAAGCCCAAAGTACCTAGAGTACCCCAAGGACGCTCTTTCACATCACTATAGAACTAAATCTGTTCTTGGAAGACATATGCCCATCACTGCAGACATTACTTGGAAACTGTTGCTTCAAAGCATGTGGTGGTCTACTCTAATATGCTGAGAGAAACATTGATTCACATCTTAAATTAAATGCATGTAAATGCTTACACTTGGTACACTGGTGCTCTGATCTGAATGCATTTGGTTTCTATGCAAGTAGATTCTTACACTTAGGCGTGTAAATGAGAAATATGAATCAAGATTAATTTACTAAAACTATTTCAATTCAGATAGAATTACATGTTAATTTCCTCTCATTGGGCTAGTGCTGTTCCGGAGGGTTTATTGTTGTATTTCCCTGATGTTCTTCAACTGACGTAGCCTTACTTGAATCAGTTCCTGATCCTGTATCAGTTTTAAACCTAGTGCTGCTTTGTAGTGGCCTCAAGAACAATATATACCATTATCACAATAGATGTATAGTAACAGTCATGTATAATCCAGTATGGAAACTGATCTGTTTCAAAATTGTTATCCCATTCTTAAGAAAAACAGTGGAATACCCAAATCAACAGCTGAATAAATAGATGTGGTTGGTAAGCCCGACAGGTAATATTTTAGAGCGCCATATTAAGACTAAGCAGGTTTGGACTAATGGATCTCTTTAGCTTCTGTATAGGTGTGGGAGTTTTGTGAACCAAATGTGAACCGATGATAAAAGTTGTTATTGTATTGTATCAACTGCTAGTGCGAATATCTATAGAAGAATCCCTAAAGGTTTGTGAAAACTGTGCATGTAAGTACAGCTCAGTGCACATAATACTTTGTGCGCCTGTACGTAACTCCCGGTAGGGCAAGGTGCAGACAGCACCAAGGTCATGAGTTTGATACCCAGGAGGAATGCATACTGATTCAAATGTATATCTGCACAGTGCTGTTAGTCGCTTTGGATAAAAACATCTGCTAAATGCATAAATGTAAGACCCACAGTTCTACATCCTTGCATAAAATCAAAGTGTGATATTGTGTTGTCCTTACTTTGTTTGGATGTTTGAACGCCTCCACTGAAGGGCTGCACTAGTCCATATCAACATATTGAACTGCTTTATGAAGTTCTGTTTAAAAACTAACATACTGCCAAAGAGGCCTTCGTGACTTGGATTTAATAATATGTTTCCCTCAAAAGCTGGTGCAGCACTGTATTCCGTCTCTATATGAGATCTAAGACTAGTTTCCTACATGGGGATTAATCCAAATCCAGAACTAAAGGTCCCTTTCACATGGAAAACATCCAGTCCGGTGGGAGAGCACAGGACATTTCACAGCCATGAGCTCGGAGATGACAAAGGAATTACTTGGTGTTGTACACGGTCTTGACTAAGGACCCATCTCTGCATGGAAAAAGGGTGAGGTTTTTGGGTTGGTCTATGAAAAGGACCTGGCCTATCTGGTTACACTTATCTTAAAACACAAGGCAAAGCTAACACACTAACAACACACTAATGCAAATTATCGTGTTTCTGTCATTTAATTGCTCATTTCCATGTATTACTTTAGCAAATTAGTTTGATCAAAAGCGACTTACTATAAAGATATACATTCATCTATACATCGATACTTTGTAATCCCTCTACCAGTTGAGCTGCAGGAACATTCGGGGAAGCTCCCTATTTTGTCCTTGTTTTGGTTGTTTCCTTAAAGGCACCCAGTGCAACTTTCGAGGCTTAAAAATAAACATTCAATTTCTAGTCTTTTTTACACGTAGTAAGTTTCAATAACTCAATACCATTACATACCGACATTCAAGCAGCAAAGATGAGACGTCGTTGTGTGGTGAGAACTGATAGAAAATCGATAACAACAACAATCGCCGCCATTTTCTTTACTTTTTGTAACCTACAATAAATAAAGCAGGCTTCCAGTCAATGGAAAAATGGCTTCTCCCCACCGGCGATTGTTGTTGTTTACGATTTTCTATCAGTTCTCACCACACAACGACGTCTCATCTTTGCTCCTTGAATGTCGATATGTAATGGTATGGAGTTATTGAAACTTACTACGTGTAAAAAAGACTAGAAATTGAATGTTTATTTTTCATTGAATGTTTACATAAAGTTGCACTGGGTGCCTTTAATAGAGTTATTGCACAATAACTATGCTTCACTACATTTAACTGACAGACTGAAATCACTGACACCGCCACCACCTGTGTATTTTCACTCCCGGTGCATTTCAGAATTGGTTTGCATACAGGTTGTGAGCCATGTCCCTGAGGTCTACACTCCACAAACCAAACTTTTCTTGTTTGTATTACATGTGTATGTGTTTTTATTGTTACTCATCCAGCGGTGACCGGTGAACTTGTGGGCGACTCCTTACAGGCCGGCTGCGTGAGCCCACAGCTGGTGGGGTCATCTCTGGGCCTCAGTGTCCTCTGTGTTCCGGCGTCTGCTTTTCCACACTTGTCTGGTAGGGTCGGGGGTCACGGGGTGTGTTGGCGCGTGTTATTATGCATGATTATCGCTGTGGCAACAATGGGGGTAAAGGGGCTGACCCATCAGCCAGTCGCTGGAGCGGAAAACAGGAGGTGGTGGAGCAGCCTGCCTGACCACTATGCCACTGCTGCTGCTGACCGCACAGATGCCGGGCAATGATTAATCTAACACACACACACACACACACACATACGCACAGGTACCCAACAACTGCCTACTTGACTTACAAATGCACACACACACACAAACACACACACACATGCACACAATGGTATCCAATCAACAAACAATTAGACTTATGCACACACACACACACACACACACACACACACACACACATACACACACCGAGACAAGTCGTAACACTTTCATACACACATCTCAACTGTGTCCTTCCTCTTCGCCTCTCCTGTCCTCTCCTCTCCGGTTCCGTTAGCGTTGCACGCTAATCACCTGACAAGCGATGCTAAGGCACAGGGGGCACGGCGCACTGTCTGCCATATGGTGGCGAGTAAACAGCCCTGAAACCAGTGGCTTACAGCAGGGGAGGGTCAACACGGCGAATCCTGCCAACTCAGGAAATAATCACACAAAAATACACACACACACAAAAGCGCAAGACAAAAGCACCGAAGAAAGTCACTCAAACCGCTGAGCACACAAGAAAAAAGCTGCGCTCACCTTGCACACGTCCTCTCCTCGACAAACATCGTCTCGGACAAGGCCAAGGAGACGCCCTCAGCCAACGGAGCGACTCCAGCCGAGAGGAGAGCGTCTACTCACTACTAAACACACCACACACACACACACACACACAACCCCAGTGCAGCTCACTCACTGCTGTCTGCTGTCATGGCTAATCTGATCATCCCTAGCAGGAGATGACAGGAAGATGGTGACCCTACCAGCAGGTGAACCAGGGGCTTCCCAGCTACCATCTCTCTAAACTTGTTATCAAAATTCAATTCTATGCGTGTAGCCTTTTCTTCTCTGAAAGCTTCCCTTGTACTTTGTTTCTTTTAATATAGTTCCACTTCGTATATGGTTCACATTTTCAAGGTGGAGTGAATTTTTTGTGTAGTAAAACTGCCGTCTGTGAATGGCTTCCTTCTTCCCTGAAATAGTGTTCCTCCTAAAAAAGATTTTCATACTGTTAATTCAGTTTTGATGCAGCCTCTGTGTTCCATCAATCAAGCATGTTTACAATTTCAAAAGCATTCTAATTAGTCAGTCCTTAATCAATCACCATTAACACAATAGGTTTAATCAGTGGCCCTTCATGATTAATTAAAGGAGAGAAAATAAAATATGTCATTTATGACACTTGCTGATTTGCAGTTGTTGTGACTCGTCAAGCAAAAAAAATGTTTTAGAAGAACATTGCACCTACAAAGGCATTGTTTTGTCATTATCCTCCTTTCAATGTATGAACAAAGAACAGACAATTCTGGCATATCTCACACAGTCCAGATTTAGCAGTGAAAAATAGGTCTTTTGCACCAGAAGTTTTTTTTGCAGACAACACTAAATAAATACATATTACATCCACCAATAAACTAGTGAAGGTGCTTAGAGTTTTCTGTATTTCTATGGCATCATGGCATCAAGCTCTGGTTCACCAAAATATCAACATGTCGGCACATGCCTCTTACAAATTACAAGACAGCAGTGCTAAATTGAGAGATGCAGATGAGTTTTAGGTCAGCCATCTTGGATTTTGCCATCTGCAAGAAGCAAGGCAATGTTATTGTTGACTGCTCAATGCTTGAAGTTAGAAGTAAGCTAGATTTTGAAAGTATACAACCAGAAAAAAATCCCTCTAAAGCCACTCCCCGAAACACATGAACGTGTGTCGGTAGACGATGGGTGGTAAGCAGACGATCGCTGGTAACATGAAATAATTCTGGTCTCTGATTGGTTAAGATCAGTCACCTGACCGGAACGGAAAACACTATAACCTTGCTTCGCTAATACCAGGTGACCTTCAGGTGACTGGTCTTAACCAATCAGGGACCAGTTACCACCCATCGTCTGCTTACCACCCACTTACAGCAGTTGCAATCCTGCACTTCTTTTTTCTTTTCTACCTCGTTTCTTTTTCTTATGTAAAGTAGTATTTATTGTTACACTAGGTCTCTATTGCTCATAGCTTGACTGTTCTCTCCCTTGTACGTCTCTTTGGACAAAGTCGTCTGCTACATGACTGAATGTGAATGTAAATGTACATGAACACTGCAAATGTAAGTGAATAAATAAATAAACACTAACCCCAATAGCGTTAAAATAGTCATAGTGGAATAGAATGAACACATAACGTCCTGCAGTACCTCCATGTCTGCACAGGTTAAGTTAAATCTGCGTTTTTTGCTCGCTTTCCGCTTAGACATGACTTGCCTTACGAGGTGCTTTCGTGTGGATTCGGGAGATTCCGACAGCACGCGTTTCTACGGTTGCGTGCCCTAATAAGGAACTGGCGGGGCGTGTATGTATGCAAATCCACTTTCACGAGAACGCGCATCAAATTAAGAAACTAATCCGGGGAAGACTTCGGCTGCTTATGAACGCATTTTCAAGCGTGCAGGAATGCGGCGGAGGTGTTTCCCTTACGTTGTTTTTACGAAGTCGTGTAAGACGCATTTCAGAAGAATTTCAGAAAATGATCGAGAATGAGGCCCATTATTTTTGAAGACTGACTGAACGCTCCAGTTTTGCTCTTGCTTGTAGAACTTTCAGAACCCTATGAACCCCCCTGAGCTCAACTGAAACATTTTATCATTACTTATATATATTATTTCTTGATACAGTGTTTCTTTGCTGAGATCCCTTTTTAAGACAACCCACCATTACCTTCTAGTGGTTACAATTGGAACTGTGGCTTGTGTCAAAAATGTGAAACATTTAAGCTCCATATCCCAAGGGTGCAAACAAGCTATCAAAATGCACAGCATCATGCATAGGCATGAGCCCACCTAGCATTAACCTTCCGTTGACCTTCATTCAGCATGTGCATTTTTACATCAAATAATTGTACTTCTGAAGCGTTCTGTCCCTTTGTCATCAATATTGTTTTCAAGAGAAACACTTCACAGTATGACAAGCTCCATAACCTTGTAACTCACTTTATGATCATAATTTTCTCCAACTATGCTAAAAAATAACATCACAAACCTGGGACATCCAGTCACACAGGAGCCACATTAAATGTCATTAATTTGCAGGGGTTGTTGTAAGTATTTAAGGTAGTTGGAGATTTTAATTTGCAATTATGTGGTTATAGTTTATTGACTGAGATGGGGCCAGCAACTTGTAGACAATTCTTATTTTTGATTTCAAGCTTGTAGGCTATGATTTCCATGAAACATAACACAAGCCTAATTGTTATGTTATATCATAATTCCACAGATCATTTTGCAACATGTTTTCCACTCTGCCTACTTTAAATAACCTTTAATGTCAGCATGGTTGATACTACCCAGGTAAACACTCACCAACCAGATTATTTATATTATTGTGATTATATTATGTTACTTTAACCCCATGCCAAAAAAACATTGACCAAATACTTCAAATTAACTTTTTCTTTATTCTTTCAGTGCAATCATCTGCCAACAATTGTACTTGTGTGGTATTTCCATTGACCAGCAGGGGTCCCTAGAGTGCACTCAGAGGCCAAGAAATGAACCACTTTTCAACACATCTGACTGGAAAGCTTCAAGGTGTCATCTCACCATCACTATGAGTGTACGGATGTAATAGACTCTCAAATGTAATCAAGATTCTCAACATGGTTGAATATTTCAGAGGCACTTCTTTGTATGATTGTATGATAATGTTAAAACAAGTCATTTTTTTTTTTTAATCTGCTTCTTCTTTCCTGTAATTCTTTTGGATGTTGCTGCCACCTACTGGACCTGGATTTAAATATAGATCAAGAAAACAACAAGTTACTCAGTTTAAAAAAAAAAACATTAGTTTACATCATTTTGTAGAATATCAGCATGTTGGGGGAACCAACTCAGACACAAAACTGATTTTTACAACAAGACATTGATTCTAGCTTGTAGTTTTTGCTCACTGAAATGACTGACTGAGATGCAGAGTAAAGCTCACAAGGCCTTACCACTCAGTTCAACACGGTTAAGCCAGCCTGCCCTGTAGAGACATTCAGAATGATTTCAACTATAGCTGGGTGAAAAGTGTACTACTCACTTGTAATCTCTCTTCTAATCCTTGTCTCATAACTAGACATAGCAAGACATTTCTCCAGCAATCATACACAGAGATACACACACACAGACACGCACACATGAACACAGAGGCATATACTCACAGAGACACACACTCTGTCGGGTCGATGTGAGCTGTCTTCCAGACTCCACTCTGACCACCCATAACCCGCCCTCCTGCCCCCTCTCAAAGGCTTGCTGTGTTATCAGGGCTCTCCCTGGCTACACACCACTGGGCTCCCTGCCCTCACAGCATCACTGCTGCAGCCAGATAGAGAGGGACTCCTCCTAATTTCTCCTTGTCCACTCTCCATCCGTCTCTCCACCCTGTGTGCCTGGGCTTTACTGTCTGTCTCTCTCTCTATGCTACAACCCCCTCTCTCTTAACTGTCTCTCTCTCTCTGCTACAACCCCCTCTCTCTTTACTGTCTCTCTCTCTGCTACAACCCCCTCTCTCTTTACTGTCTCTCTCTCTGCTACAACCCCCTCTCTCTTTACTGTCTCTCTCTCTGCTACAACCCCCTCTCTCTTTACTGTCTCTCTCTCTGCTACAACCCCCTGTCTCTTAACTGTCTCTCTCTCTCTCTGCTACAACCCCCTCTCTCTTTACTGTCTCTCTCTCTGCTACAACCCCCTCTCTCTTAACTGTCTCTCTCTCTGCTACAACCCCCTCTCTCTTTACTGTCTCTCTCTCTGCTACAACCCCCTGTCTCTTAACTGTCTCTCTCTCTCTCTGCTACAACCCCCTGTCTCTTAACTGTCTCTCTCTGCTACAACCCCCTCTCTCTTAACTGTCTCTCTCTCTGCTACAACCCCCTCTCTCTTAACTGTCTCTCTCTCTCTGCTACAACCCCCTCTCTCTTAACTGTCTCTCTCTCTGCTACAACCCCCTCTCTCTTAACTGTCTCTCTCTCTCTGCTACAACCCTCTCTCTCTTAACTGTCTCTCTCTGTCTCTGTGTTTCTCCCCCTCTCTACTAACTGTCTCTCTCTCTCTGCTACAACCCCCTCTCTCTTTACTGTCTCTCTCTCTGCTACAACCCCCTCTCTCTTAACTGTCTCTCTCTCTGCTACAACCCCCTCTCTCTTTACTGTCTCTCTCTCTCTGCTACAACCCCCTCTCTCTTAACTGTCTCTCTCTCTGCTACAACCCCCTCTCTCTTTACTGTCTCTCTCTCTCTGCTACAACCCCCTCTCTCTTAACTGTCTCTCTCTCTCTGCTACAACCCCCTCTCTCTTAACTGTCTCTCTCTCTGCTACAACCCCCTCTCTCTTTACTGTCTCTCTCTCTGCTACAACCCCCTCTCTCTTTACTGTCTCTCTCTCTGCTACAACCCCCTCTCTCTTAACTGTCTCTCTCTCTGCTACAACCCCCTCTCTCTTTACTGTCTCTCTCTCTGCTACAACCCCCTCTCTCTTTACTGTCTCTCTCTCTCTGCTACAACCCCCTCTCTCTTTATGTCTTTCTCTCTCCGTGTTTCTCCCCCTCTCTACTTGTACTTTTCCTCTCTCTGTCCTCTTTCCTAAGCAGAGCTCATCCTGAACTTTTAGTGAGTTTCAAAGTCATAAATGATAAGTTTGACTGTTTGTTATTCATCATTGTGATTGGGATGTTGACATCACACGACTGTAAAAAAAAAAAAAAAAAAAGCCAGTCATTCTTTTAAGTGTTGAAGACGTTCTGGCAAGTATTCCATCAAAAACTGTTCTTGCGTATAGCCATCTCCTTACAGCTTGTTTCTTTATAGATTAAGACATGTACCAGTAAACAAATCAAAGACATAGTTCACGCTACTATACTGGATTTTTCTGTTCATTCCTGCATGAGCAAACAAAGTGGGATAATGTAGTGAGTTGGGAAGGTGTGGCCAAAAGGATTGGCTACAGTCTTTCTCAACCAAGGCATCTGTCATTTTGAAATATATTTACTTTCAACATACTTCACTTCCTAAGTACATATTCTTTGCCCACCTGAAGAAAAAAGCAACCACTGCAACCAATGTCTTTGCATTTAATTGCAGTCTGTTGTCCGAGCGGTAGGCCTGAGGTAGAAAAAGCCTCACCTCCACCAACACTCAATACTTCCCCATTAGCAGGAGGCCCCCGAGGGACCGGACCTTTGGCTCCCATTAGAGAAGTCAATAGTGCTAATACTGTTCTTGGAAGTCCACCTATGCAAACCAGTTGGATGTAACTGTATATCTCAGTCAGGACCTGCCTCGCTCTCCTGCAGCAAGACCATTCGGTTAGGTCATATTGTTTTCTTTGTTACCCTCACCCTCAGCTTTATTGTTTTCTTTCCATCACCCCTTGCAGGGATTGTCAAAACTGGCAAAAATCTGTTGTGTGGCTCCCTCAAGCCTAATTGATATCATGTTTCTCTAGGGATGCCAGTTTCTCAGTGTGTCCATATCTGAGCTTAACAAGAAGCCATTCAATAACACACGGTCTTAGTCTTATCAGTGTTATTGAACATGGATCTAATGGTCAATATTCATCTTCTTACTGCCACAACCATAGCTAATGCTATGTTTTTGTTTATAATCCAACACCTCTTCTCAATACTGGCCATATTTTTCAGTGTAGGAATGTATTGTGATCAGTAGAGGGCGCTATATGTCTATAAATTCTGAACCACCTGTCACTGAGCATGCTTTCGTTTTGTGTGAGCGCATGACTTGAAGGGTTTTGTGTTAATTATTGATTAACAGTATCTGCAGGTTGCCAACAGGAAAGAAGGGGAGCGTTCAGGTTTGGAGCAGAACAGATGTAAACACGAGGGTCAGAGTGTTGGGGTGAGCCTTGGATACCACGGGATGTTACCTCCCTCGTGGGCCTGGTGCACTGATTAACACCTCAAAGAGCTATTTATGTATTTATCAGTATGTTGAACTGTTTATTTATTTATTTATAATTTTTTTCGATTGACCCGTGTGTTTTTTTCCAGCATGGAATGTGTGGAATATGCGTGCGTGTGTGTTTGTGTTTGTGTGTGTTTGAGTGTGTGTGTGTGTGTGTGTGTGTGTGTGTGTTTGTGTATGTGTGTGCTGCAGGAAAAGAAGAGTATTAGGAGGGTCTCATAAAGGTAATAATACTGTACTTTGCTGATATTTAATAATGTAATAGTATGCCCTCTTTGCCCTGTTTTTTCTTCCTGAGAATTTGTCTTGAAAGACAGAACTGTACACAGACACAATGGTGTCAGTGGTGGTAAAAAGCTCAATAAACGTTTGATGTGGCTCAGAATTCTGAAACACCACTGATACTGATACTGGTACCACTGCACGTATCTGTCCATCTATCCATCCATCAATCCATCCATCTATCCATCTATCCATCTCTCCATCCATCCATCCATCCATCCATCTATTTATCCATCCATCCATCCATCCATCCATCAATCCATCCATCTATTCATCCATCCATATATCCATCCATATATCCATCCATATCTCCATCCATCCATCCATCCATCCATCCATCCATCCATCTATCCATCCATCCATCCATCCATCCATCCATCAATCCATCCATCTATTCATCCATCCATATATCCATCCATATATCCATCCATATCTCCATCCATCCATCCATCCATCCATCCATCCATCCATCCATCCATCCATCCATCCATCCATCCATCTATTCATCCATCATCCATAAATATTCACTTCTAAACTTCTGACTATTTTGTCAGCCTACAGTTTTGTAGACTCTGTTAGGAGATAGAGTCTATTTCCTTAGGTTTGAAGGAACTTACCATCGGAAGAAATGGTTTTGACTGTGCGCCTGTGAAGTCCTTTTCCTCCACAAGAGGGCGCTATTGATCCTTCATAGAGTCCTCCTGCATGCTGATAATCCTTGAACATTACCAGCTGGAGCAACCCAATGCCTGAGTATTTTATTACTGGTTACCATGTCTGTATTTGTTTATTTTTTATTTTTTTGATGGGCTTGACTGATGTCTACCTCATTGTGTGGTAGCCCTTAATTGGATAAGTATACTTTGCTTTGTTTAGCACTGTTCAGTTGAAGAAAGTTTAGATTGTGTTATTTGCTAGAGATTTAAAAATGTTGGTCAAATATGCAGAACTCCAACAATATCTTATGCGCAAATGACAGAGGAGCCCTGTTTGGAAGCGATGTTGAAAATATTTACAATGCATGTGCTGATCAGAAAGTATAATTATTGAAATTCAAAGGGTGGGGGGTGTAAAGATATATTTGTCCTATGGTTGTTGACATGGATCACAGAAGCATGCATGATAACGAGACCATGTTTCATCTTCACGCTATACCAATCATGCATGCAGAAACCAACAGAGATTATGTATGTACTGTATTTCTGTGTGTGTGTGTGTGTTGTATGTGTGAATACATTTGCACGTGTGTTTGTGTGTGTGTGTGTGTGTGTTCATGTGTAGGGGGGGGGGGGGGGGGTTCTCATCCGTGCAGACATTGCAGAAAAAGATGAGTATTATAAAACGTTCAGATAAATGACTCCGTTTAGAGGAAAGAGAAATATGCCTGGACTCAAGAAGCAATGCTGAGGTCATTTCCACAGAGATGGCACATGAAAACACATACACAAACACACACACACCTTCGAAAACACACACACACAGACACACACTATGGCCGACATTATGAGTGTCGAGTTAGACAAATACCCCTCCATTGCAAGCACACACTGGGGAACATGAGGAAAGAACAAAATCAGCAATATAAACACATTAATAATTAAGCACAGGCCGGGGTGGTGCTTGGCCAGACAGTGGCCAGGCAAGGCTGTGTGTGTGTGTGTGTGTGTGTGTGTGTGTGTGTGTGTGTGTGTGTGTGTGTGTGTGTGTGTGTGTGTGTGTGTGTGTTTTGCCGGGCAGGGCTAGTGGGTTTTAAACGCTGCTGAGACAGAGGATCATCTCCAATCATCATCCACAGCAATTGGGTTTGATGGATCAGAGACGAGACACACGCACACACACATAGGCATGCACACACACACACTTGCGCACACACACATACCACAACATATTTACTTTTTAATATTCACACTCATTAATATTCACACAAACACACACACACATCTAATATTTGGACATATACTGCATGTTTATGTAACTATGAGCACCTGTGTCACACCTCAAATCACAGTAAAGTGACACACATACACACATACTGAAAAATATAACTTTTAGGGACACAGTCTAAATTCGCATGTCTCTCTCTCAGTCTCTCTCTATTTTGATTCTGCCTTCTGTCAGGTAGCTTTGTCCTACACACCCACATTTAGGGCCACACTTCTTTATTTAGCCCCTCCCTGTCTTTTCATAAATACTAAAGTGCATGACAAGTATAATTTATTATATCATTTGTTTCCATTCATAATTTCATTCCACCTTTATTGTGTGATTCCCGACAACAGAAACGAACCGATGTAGTCCAGCTAAGATATTCGTAGTGAAGTAAATTGTAATTGTATCCATGTCCAAGAAACGTACAACCTGTTGTGTCATAGTAACATACTTCTCCCACACGTATACCAATTGGTATGGCTTCTGGTACCAGATGCTGGGGAAATGGTGATAAAGTTGACCTCCCAATAGAGTACATGTTGAAACGGTAGTCTGGAGGGGCACCAGGTGCAAGCACAGCTGTGTTACAAAAGCTCTCAAATGTTGCATGTGTTGCTACATACTGTACTACACATAAAAACACTCAACATGGTCGCCCCCTAGGGCACCGCTAAATCACTTACCTACACTGCGGCATCACCAAGGACAATTCTTACCCGTTTCACACCCATGGTCCAAATGCCCTCACATGTGTACAAACATACACACACAAACTTGCAAGCACACACCAATACGCAGTGAAGTCCAGGTTATCCAATATTATTGTAAATTTAAATGATTACATTATTCACTGTATTAGTTTCTACCTTTGACATGTTTTAAAAGGCAGGCTATTGCATTTTATATCGCAACCATTGTGCTCCTTGTCAAATATTTTTTTTTTTCTGCATGCATATCACATGCTGATGTATTCTGCTCCTGTTCACCTTCGGCTGGTTTGGCCAATGGCGGAGCAGCCTGCTTGGCTAGGCTGAGTCTGGATGATGTCTGTTGTGGGTAAAATGGGTACCATTCTCATTTGGGAGTACCAGATTAGGTAGGTATCTTACCCAGTGAGCAGGCGCCGGGTGAATGTGGGTGCAATTGTGTATGAATTGTGATATTGACTTCACGAGGGCCACCAAGACACACTGGTGCTGTCCTTGTAACAGCAACAATATGTTGGTAATCTCACCCGATTGGACAGGGATCAACCATTCAACACAAAGGCAGATCAATTAAGTTGATAATCCACAAATCAGTCTCATTAAATATATCAGTCTCATAAAATATATTATACTATCAATTTGGAACTCTGATTAATAATTAAATTAATAACTACAAACAAAGTTACCTTATTAATAGTATGGTTGAAGGTCATTGGAGTTCAGAATAGAAGAGGTTGACAACGTCCATTCTTGTGTAACATTAAATAAACCAGCGTATATAAATCAAAGTATTTATTACACAATGATAAAGAAATAACACACAATATGTAATCTAGCTAAATGTACCTAACTAATTAATTGAAGAAGTATATGTATGTGTAAGGGAGAGGGAGTGTGCGTGTGCGAGCGAGCGAGCTTGTAAGCTCAGAGTTGCGCTGTTAGGAGCGCGCCTGAAACTATGCGTGTGTGTGTGTGTGTTCCTTTGTCCTGACCACGTAGTTCCGCGTGCATGTGTGTGCAATCGTGAACATACATGTGTGGTGATGAAAAAGGACGAGCCTTTCTGCAGCGGGAAGTTCGATTATGAGCTTCGCGTGTGTGGCTATATGAAGGCCAATGTATTTGTAATCGTATGTGATTTAAGATGCCATGTTAGAAGAGGGAAATGGTTAGTAACGCATGCAAGTCCCGATGTATATGAGAAGCAATCATAACGTTAACCCTTACATGGTGTGGCGAAGCCAACTACCAACTAACAATGAAAGTATATAACAGTTATGTTCGGTAAACAAAACAGATACAATACATGAACAATGGCATATGTAAACAGTCCTATGCTTAGCCAGGTTGTGATTAGCTAGCTGCCCAGTCGAAGTTACCAGTCCTTTGGAAAAGTGTTGGCGCATCCGATGTTCCTGAGGCAGAGAAGTCCGTTGTCCTTGTTGTGAAGTCTTTGTTTCACTGCAGTTCAGTTCGGAGGAGTTGATCGCTCGGAATGTTGCAGTTTCCGCGAGGTCTCTGTTGTGCTTTGTTCCCGTTGCAGAGTTAGCTGCAGATCTTTGTTAGCTGCTTTGCTAAAACTTACTTCGTCTCAGTTAGCGGGCAGTGTTTGGCTAACGAGATATTGTCTTGTTTGTTCTCTTCCGTTAAGAACAAAGAGAGTAGGCCTTCACCAGATGACGGTGGAAGGACAGATGTGGGCTGGCCAACGCCAGGGTAGAAAGAGCGCAAAGAGAGTGAATGTATCATTTCAACGCAGTTTATAGGCAAATGTACGTCACGATTTTAACACCTTGTTTGCAGCCAATTGTCTCTGTGAAATGTCAGATAAGAAAGTCAGAGTGATAAGGGAATTGTGGGTAATGAAGTCTTTTGTTGGACTCCACCTACATCCCCCCTTGGTCACTTGATTGCACCGGATGTGTGATCCAGTGAGCACAACTGTGCATAGTCCATGTGTGGAAAGAGTTCATTGGTGAGACAGTCAAAGTTGTAACATCAGTACTGGGCATTTGTTGATACTATCTATTCTGGCTTAGCAGGTACAAAGTCATCAAGTTACAAAGATAAAATCAAAATAAACAGTAATGACAATGACATAGCATACAACAAATAAACCAGTGGGTCATCTACTCATCAGGGTTAGTGAGAATAGGAAAAGTTAGTGATGTCAACTTGTTAGGCTGAAATGCAGAGATAGTGGCACCTGATACAATGATAAAACCATTTCTTGAGAATCCAAGAGTGTGTTTGTTGAATCACTCAAAAGATTGGATGACAATACTGACTAGAAGATGACTAGTGACTGACTAGTCTTGGCAGCCTTTGCTGTGTTTGTCCTTCAGGCATGTTCTGCTGCGGAAGGGTGTCATCATGATCTCAAAATCTTAAAGCTCAAATGGCTGTATCAAGGTTTTGTGTGGCAGTATGGTAATGTCCTAAACTTGTGTTTGATGTGGACATGTGCCTGACTAGCTTTGTCTGCGATGTATGAAGCTAGTGTGCTACTGCGGTAGTTTAAATGAAATACCAGTTCAGAATAATGGAAGTTGCTGCTGTTGCTAACAAATCCAAGTTTGGCCTATACAACTACAAGAAAAGTGAGATCCCTGAGCAAGCATTTGTCTTACTGTCAGTGCAGGGTGGCTTGTGTTGTTTGGCTCAACAGACAGTTTAGTGGCGAACTCTGGAGTTCATGCGCTTGGAGTGTCGTCTGACTCTTGGCTCAGGGCTGTTACGCTCGGGGTAACCATAGTCAGAGGGACAGTCAGAGGCACTATCACTGTCTGTAGCCTTGCGGCCATGGTCTGAGTGTCGGTCAGTGTACCGGTAGTCATCGTCCGTCGAATCTAGGGGCAGGTCATGTTTCTGGGCCATGATCTCGGAATATGGCCTTCTGCTGCTTCTAGGGGATGTATTTCCATTACGACGCTGATGATGGACATGGCGGTTACGCTCAGTGTCCCTATGAGGCCGTTTGTCACCCCCCTTTGATCTGTTGTGAGGGTGAACTTGTGAGGCCGTGAATTTGTGAGACGCTTTAGTATCTGAGCAGGTAGGCTCAGTTGTTTTCCCCCTTTCTTTGGAATTGACAACAGTTTCCCAAGCCATCTGTGTCATCTTCCTGATCTCATTCATTGAGGGGTTACCTTCATGCGTCATTAGGGAAACGTGAGTGCGCACACATGGGTGCAGGTTGCGCAAGAACAGAGACTTGAAGGTGGAACTCTCTTCTAAGCCTGGTGCATTCTTGCCCTGGAAGTATGCATGTCTCAAACGTTTATAAAAATCCCTAGGGTGTTCTCGACGGGTGTGTTTGACTTGGGAGGCAGCAACCAATGATGCGATCTCGTCAACAGGAGAAGAGTATTCTTCTTTTAAAGCATGACAGAGCTCGGCGTAATCATTTCTGATACGGGGAGGTTGTACCTGAATAAACTTGTGGACTGCTTTAGAGCTGGTTTTCCACATGAGTTTAATTTTCTCCCTTTGGTTTGCATTGGGTAGGTCAGTCATGTTAATGTCTAGTTCCCTAAAGTAATCGTCAATGTGTTGATCACGATGGTCTGGGTCAAACATTTTAATGTCCTTAGCTATGAGCTCAAGCTCTTCTAGACGGGGAGTCTGTAAGGTCTTTTCTGAAGAAGGCGAGACTAATCTAGCATGGGAACGGACATGTCTATCACATTCTAATGTGCTTCTCTCTGGGTGAGAGGCAGATGCTGGACAGCGGTACTCACTCTCGTGGATGTATGGAGAGGAGGCTGAACAGTCTGTACATGACCTAGTCCTGCCTTCGGAGGGAAGGGCACGGAAGAAAGTGTTATTTAACAGGGGCTGAGAAGAAGGATGGGCAGTATATCTACTGGGGAATAAACTACCTGTTTCTTCTGTATCTGTTAGGGGCAAATGGGAAGTCAGGCTGTTAACTCGGTCTCTCAGTGGAGGTTGAGGAGCTGACTTCATTCCCAAGGACTGATGGTCAGTTGGGAAGTGTTCCCATCTGAATGAAGGAGGGGTAGACCTTTCACCAAGGGAGGAGTGTGAATCAGAGTAACCAGACTCACATCGGCTGAACGACTGTGGTGGGGCAGGGTGTTCTGACCTAACCTTCAGTAGCTCCTCCTTGTGTGAACAGAGTTCTAACTCTGTTGAGTGTAGGTCTCCTAGGTAGCGCATAGCTTTCTTGTTAGCTGTCTGTACCTCTTGGAGGAGACTAGCATTCTGCGCTTCTAATGCTGCATTGCACTGAAAGGCAAGGCTGGTTTGCCTGTGAAAGTTCAGTAGCAAGCACGTTAACAATGGGTCTTTGGATGCAGTCTGCGCATCATACCTGTTATTTAGTAGAGAGTCTATCTCCTTCCTGCATTCACTGAAACTCAAACTGTTAATGAGTTCAGGGTAGCCGGGTTTTAGGCTTTGTGCTACGGTAGAGATAAACTGATCTACACAGGGGTTATCCATTGTTATGTTTAGCTAGAGGGGTAAGCTAAAGTAATGTAAAAATAGGGTAGGTTATGAATTTAACTTAGGTACTTGGCTATGGTGTTGCAGTGGCAGACACCTTGTAGTGTAACTTGGGCAGTACACTAGCCTAACCTAGAAGTGTAGTTACCTACGCTATGAGGAGTAGCTTCCTGTGAATGAGGTGTAGCTACAGCGCCATCTAGTGGGTCTAGTGGGCATAAAAGTTTGGGTACACTAACTGAGATGCAAAGCAATTACAGTCAGGGTCAGTCACAGTTACCTAAATTCAAGCTGGAACACGTGGTGGTAACAGCTAGGTACACAAGTGTTTCACAGGGCCGGTAGCTCGCTGTTGCTCTCTCTCAGTCTCTATTCCGATCACTGGCTGGAATGCGTGGCAGTAACAGTCAGGTACAAGCTCTCTTTCACAGGGCCGGTGGCACGCTGTGAATTAATTAAAAATAAGGGAAACAGTTTGATTAAGCACAGTTACAGCTGACAGCTTGACAATGTTGCATTGAATACGTAGTATTCAAATGCTGGACAGAAATTCACAATTCCTACAGAGTAGGTTTAACCTGAATGGCTAGCAGCAATAGCAAGTTCTAAGATTTCCAAGGTTTGGAAAAAGTGATAATTCACTAATAAAATATCAAATAGCTTGTAAGCTCAATTTGATATATAAAGCTTTGCACTTATTTGTAAGTACAGCTAGGGCTTAGTCCTATGACAGACTAGTGGCGGTGAGTGTTACGACTTTTAGACTAGTTTAACACTAGAATATCAAATTCTGAATTTGGCTGAAATTAAGCGGTCATTAATATTACACAAATAATGAATGATTGCCAACAGTACTATCCTCACACGGGGGCGCCATATTATGTGGGTAAAATGGGTACCATTCTCATTTGGGAGTACCAGATTAGGTAGGTATCTTACCCAGTGAGCAGGCGCCGGGTGAATGTGGGTGCAATTGTGTATGAATTGTGATATTGACTTCACGAGGGCCACCAAGACACACTGGTGCTGTCCTTGTAACAGCAACAATATGTTGGTAATCTCACCCGATTGGACAGGGATCAACCATTCAACACAAAGGCAGATCAATTAAGTTGATAATCCACAAATCAGTCTCATTAAATATATCAGTCTCATAAAATATATTATACTATCAATTTGGAACTCTGATTAATAATTAAATTAATAACTACAAACAAAGTTACCTTATTAATAGTATGGTTGAAGGTCATTGGAGTTCAGAATAGAAGAGGTTGACAACGTCCATTCTTGTGTAACATTAAATAAACCAGCGTATATAAATCAAAGTATTTATTACACAATGATAAAGAAATAACACACAATATGTAATCTAGCTAAATGTACCTAACTAATTAATTGAAGAAGTATATGTATGTGTAAGGGAGAGGGAGTGTGCGTGTGCGAGCGAGCGAGCTTGTAAGCTCAGAGTTGCGCTGTTAGGAGCGCGCCTGAAACTATGCGTGTGTGTGTGTGTGTTCCTTTGTCCTGACCACGTAGTTCCGCGTGCATGTGTGTGCAATCGTGAACATACATGTGTGGTGATGAAAAAGGACGAGCCTTTCTGCAGCGGGAAGTTCGATTATGAGCTTCGCGTGTGTGGCTATATGAAGGCCAATGTATTTGTAATCGTATGTGATTTAAGATGCCATGTTAGAAGAGGGAAATGGTTAGTAACGCATGCAAGTCCCGATGTATATGAGAAGCAATCATAACGTTAACCCTTACATGGTGTGGCGAAGCCAACTACCAACTAACAATGAAAGTATATAACAGTTATGTTCGGTAAACAAAACAGATACAATACATGAACAATGGCATATGTAAACAGTCCTATGCTTAGCCAGGTTGTGATTAGCTAGCTGCCCAGTCGAAGTTACCAGTCCTTTGGAAAAGTGTTGGCGCATCCGATGTTCCTGAGGCAGAGAAGTCCGTTGTCCTTGTTGTGAAGTCTTTGTTTCACTGCAGTTCAGTTCGGAGGAGTTGATCGCTCGGAATGTTGCAGTTTCCGCGAGGTCTCTGTTGTGCTTTGTTCCCGTTGCAGAGTTAGCTGCAGATCTTTGTTAGCTGCTTTGCTAAAACTTACTTCGTCTCAGTTAGCGGGCAGTGTTTGGCTAACGAGATATTGTCTTGTTTGTTCTCTTCCGTTAAGAACAAAGAGAGTAGGCCTTCACCAGATGACGGTGGAAGGACAGATGTGGGCTGGCCAACGCCAGGGTAGAAAGAGCGCAAAGAGAGTGAATGTATCATTTCAACGCAGTTTATAGGCAAATGTACGTCACGATTTTAACACCTTGTTTGCAGCCAATTGTCTCTGTGAAATGTCAGATAAGAAAGTCAGAGTGATAAGGGAATTGTGGGTAATGAAGTCTTTTGTTGGACTCCACCTACACTGTATTGTGTGCTGTTGGGAAGGCTTCACTTTGGGCTTGTGCCACTCAGGGAAAGGCAGAGCAAATATCATGTGACCTCATGCACAATAATACTCTGGGCATCATTTATGCATGAGGGTCTGCCCTGAGACACAATGTGGATGTCGTCATACTCATGCACACACACACACACACACACACACACACACACACACACACACACACACACACACACACACACACACACACACACACACACACACACACACAAACACACACGTTCTCGCTCTCTCTCACTTACACACACACTTACTTAAAAACACACATACTGACTGACAAACACATGCATACAAAGACGGGAATACATGCACAGGCCGTATAAATCCATATATGTCCATGCTCAACCATGCTGATACTGAAATGTACAAACATGTGTTCATATTTTCATACAGAACTGCACGCATACATTCTTTATCTCTCTCTCTCTCTCTC
>NC_137922.1:12362635-12382635 GCF_963457725.1 Sprattus sprattus | reverse complement strand
GAAAACTAGACTGAAACTAAGAAGGATAACTATGACTAAATGTGACTAAAACTAATATGCACTGAATCTAAAATAGCTGCTGAATCTAAAATAGCTGCCAAAATGAACACTGAGATGTATTAATTTTGGCAGCTATTTTAGATTCAGTCTTAAGACAAAAATGCATATTAGTTTTAGTCACATTTAGTCATAGTTATCCTTCTTAGTTTCAGAAGAGGTTTTTCATGGTTGCTAGCTCTAATCAGATGTACTATAGGCTTATAAGAGAAGACTAACTTTTTATGCCAACGAACACCAATAACTAGAACTAATTTGACAGACTATAAACCAATGTGATACACGTGCTCTCTAGCTATACAGTAAAAGTGTTGCTTACGTTTGATACTAGACCTACAGTCTAACTCTAACTGCATTAAGTCTAACATATAGGCCTATCTTACAATAAACTTTAAGTAAAGCTGGCTATGTAACCGCATTCATTCCAATATTGTTGCAGAGATGTTTCCTTTTACCAAGATAGCAATTTCAACAATTCACTTAGCTCAGTAAGTCAGTATAACGAAACTCTGAGATACCCTCATATGTCTAAACGTCAGTGGAGCCAAAATATAATGGTTGAGCTTGGTTGCTTGCTAAAATATATTGGAAGAAGGCCCCACTACACTGATTGAGTAGATGTAAATACATGTTAATTCATAGGCACTTGTTCTCTCTGTCACAGAGCAAGCACACTCTCGCAGTTCGTTCACGAAACGCATTCTAGTTTAAAGCTGTTCTTATAAGAACTCGAAAGGCCTTTCTCCCCACTCCTTTTTTTTTCATCATTGCAAAGACCAATCTTCTCTCGAATGAAAACAACACACAGGTATAAATGAATAAATAAATAAATAAATATGTCATGCACACTCCCTGCCATATTCATCATGCGCACTTCCAGCATTCTCTGATCAATATCTTTTACTTTTGTCAAACAATAACCATTTATCAAGCCAAATGCAGTTGTCCAGGAAGTAAGGAAAGTGCTCCTGTGTCTGGCTTTGTAATGAATGGTCTGGCTCTACAATGTATTCTTCTAATGAGCAATAAAGTCTTTTATGATTCGCTTTCCATTTTTATGTCGTGAGTAACTCTGAGGCCTGTGTAAATGTGTACCTGTGGCACACTAAACCTTATTCAGTAAGTCTTTCAGACGAAGGTAAGCTAAATAAAATAAAAACACGTATAACCAGGATTTGATCAAAAATCAATAACTTCACACAAATAACAGATGGAGGCTCCATGTAAAACATTTGATACGACTGTGCCTAATGTCATATTTCACTACAAGTTTGACGACTGTACAAGAGTATTTTCAGTTATAAAGGGGATAAGGATACTGCTGTGGTATTAGTAATGAAGTCGAAGAAGACCAGTGTCAATTGTCAGCTTGTAAGGTTTTGCTGTAGTTTTTGTCCATCAGAGGTCAAAGTCTCCATATTCCTCACAGGAAATGGAGAGTTAAGTAGTGTAGCTGTGGCTGCTCTCACCTCCATTTAAATTCCTTTTCCTTTCTTCCTCCTCTTCCCTCTCTTTTTCTTCCCTTCTTCCCCTGTCTTTCTCTCTGCATTATACTGTGAGTAGAGGAGACATACTGGTACATTAATAGGACACACACGAGCATGCACACACACACACACACACACACACACACACACACACACACACACACACTACACACTGCCACTGTAGTGCTGGCATGTCCTGTCACCTGCTTGGCGGCTGTTTCATTAGGGCCTTATCACAGGCCAGGCAGGGAGTCTGTCATTTTCATGCAGAACAGGGAAATTCCGTCTGGCACCTCAGCGCTCCGCAGTCCATTCCCATAACATTCCCAGAGACAAGAGGAATGCTGGCACCCAGGAGACAGGATTGGCCAGGGCAGAACTAAACAATGGGAAAACCGGAGAGCAACCCAACTCCTGCTCGATATGGGTTCATGCTGTTTAAAAGTGACCTTAGTATCCTATAAAGTTCCAGAACAAGATGCAACATCAGTTCAATCGTTCATTAAAAATGGAAATTAAAAAACTGAAAAATAAACATCAGCATTTTTGGAAAAGTAAGCCTGTATCAGGGTGTATTTTTTGTACATCATCATTTCATCTCTTGTCTTTTTTTAACAGCAATATTGACATGTTCTCTGCCCAAAGAGAATGAAGATCGTTTTAACTGACAGCGCTACAGAGGCAGGAGTCACTAAGGAGATGATTTAACTCCCACAGGATTCCAAGGATCAATATCCATGACTTCCTTTAGGAGGCTTGTGTGTGCGTGTGTGCGCATGTGTGTGTCCGTGTCTGTGTTGCTGTGTGTGAGTGAAGGTCAGGTAGGGATGTATGGTGAAATAGAAGGACAAATTCCATACTGTAGATAAAGGTTTTTTTTTTTTTTAACGTATCGTTCATTCATTTTTGGAGTGAACACAGTTGTGTGTAATTAACGGTTACTGTTTGGTTGCCTGAACCTGCCACCATCCGATTAAAAAAAAAAAAAAAAAAACAAGCATACTGCGTCAATATATCTCTACTTCCTGTCCACCCATGCTAACTAGCTAATTGAACTTAACGAGCCTAAACTAAATAACCTAAGTGAAATTCCTTGTCATCCTCAACCAATTACAATATGTGCTCTAGCTTCCAGAAAATATATACCACCAATCAGTATCCAGGCTCCACCAATCAGCTATTAGAATGCGAGCTTCACCAGTCAGCAAAGACGGTCCACCTATCAGAAGAACGCTCCATACAGTGAGTGGGTGGGGCTTGTGTCACAACACGAGAGGAAATAAATGAGCCTGCAGTGTAAGATGGATGCCTTGGCCCCCAAACCAGGAATTCCCAGGTAGTCGGCATGATCCGCAGAGCCAAAGGCCAGGCTAGCCACAGGTGTACCTCATTCCTTTCCCACCTGACGGAGATGGATTCTAGCAATCTATGCCGCCAGTGTCGCAGCAAGTCCAGTGTGAATAATTCAAGGCGGCAAGGTTTTTTTTATTTTCTATGCTCCTAAATGTGATTTGGAATGAGGAGGAGGAACTGAACCTGAACTAAACCCCTCTGTAATATGCTTGCAGATAACATTAAGCTGCGGTCATTGTAATTATTTCACACTGAATTTTCGAAAAGGAATTGTGATTCTGTTGAGTTATCTGAAATTCATTAAGTAACATTCGAAAAACACAATGTTGCAACACACTGTTTATAAATCAATGTTTTGATTCTCATAATAAAATAAAATAATAGTAAAAAAAAAAAAAAATCACTATCCAAAACTGATCATAGTTTTCGCACTCTAAGGGGCTGTGTGTTTCTATGTAGCCTGTAAGCTGTAAGCATTTGCAGGGCGGCTCTTTTCCTCTGTTCTCCAGTAAGTGCCTAAGAGTCAGGGGGAGATGCGAACTTTGAACCTTCAAATCGGGCACTTTCAAACACTCCACCAGAGCTGAACAGGCAGCTTAGCGCAAATGTGGTGTGTTTTCTCCCTCTTTGCATTCAAACAAACATTCCCTTGAATGACTAGTTTGAACCTGTGTGTGTGTGTGTGTGTGTGTGTGTGTGTGTGTGTGTGTGTGTGTGTGTGTGTGTGTGTGTGTGTGTGTGTGTGTGTGTGTGTGTGTGAGAGAGAGAGAAAGAGAGAGTGTGTGTGTGTGTGTGTGTATCTGTGTATGTGTGTGTGAGAGAGAGAGAGAGAGAGAGTGTGTGTATGTGTATCTGTTTGTGTGTGTGTGTGTGTGTGTGTGTGTGTGTGTGTGTGTGTGTGTGTGTGTGTGCGCCGCCACTAGTACTGAGAGGGGATGGGGTGTGTCAGAGCATCTCTTTAGCTTTTCTACGCCTCTGATGTTCAAGGCCTCCGCCTCGCAGCCATGCAAAAGGTTCTCATCTGTCAATCACAGCCGGGAAAAAAGGGAAAGCGGGGTGAATAATATCATAAAGCACCGCACCGCACCGCGCCGCACCCCAAACCATCCCTCTCTGCTTTTATTTCTAAAGATGCTACCTGATCAATATCATCCATCCATCCATCCATTCATCCTTCACAGCCACGGAACCCCCTGTGTTCTCTTTATTCCTCTCTTTTCTTCTCCCCCTCTCTTCTCTCTCTCTTTCAGTTTCCCCCTCTCCTCGTCACCCCCTCTCCTTCTCTCTCTCTCTCACTCTCACTCTCTCTCGCTCTCTTTCTGTCTCCCTCTCTCTTTCTCTCTCCCTCTCCAGCTGTATCCATTTCCTCCTGGCAAAAAGGGACTTTATGAATAAATGATAGTGAATTGCTGAAGGTTCAGATACTAAATAATGAATTTCACCACCAAAAACACAACAACTTCTCCAATCATAAAATACCGCTCCCCTCTACCATATTGATTGTGCTTTTGCTTTAGCAACCAGATGCAGTGTGAGCTCGGCAATCCATGTGTGTGTACCATGCAACGTGTGTATGTGTGCGTGCATGCACTAGTGTGTCTGTTTGTGTGTGAGTGTGTTGAGAGAATGAGAAGCTAATTCTCAAGAAAAAAAAGACGCAAAACTCAGCTGTGTTAGATCCCGGACTTAACACATCGGGGATGTCCAGGACGCTGGAAATGATGGAAACTTCGGGAACGCCGTGTTCCATGGAGCTGATTACCGTGGCCCCTGCCTCTCTGCCTCCCTGCCCCGCCGGCCGGAATGCCAGGTGTCCGAGCCGAGTTGGAGGGAAGGGGAGCTGGAGAGAAGTAGAGGAGGAGGAGGAAGAGGAGGAGAGAGGAGGAGGGAGAGGAAGAGGAGGAGGAGGAAAGGAGGGCACGAATTCTGGGGGAACTTTTTTTTCTCCCCCCTCTCATTCTCCTTGGTCTTCACGGGACATTTGAAGTAAGTGCGGTCATTTATTCTGCCCTCCGTTCTGACGAGGGGTGTTGCTATTGTGTGCCTCAACTAATCTGTGTGTGTGTAAGAGAGAGAGAGAGAGAGAGAGAGAGTGTGTGTGTGTGTGTGTGTGTGTGTGTGTATGCGTGCAATGCATGTGTGTGTGTGTGTGTGTGTAGGTATATGTATGCAGGTCGACAAGATAGAGTGTGTGTGTGTGTGTGTGTGTGTGTGTGTGTGTGTGTGTGTGTGTGTGTGTTAGAGAGGCTGGGTGTGAGAGAGAGTGCAAGAGAGTGGGACAGAGAGAGAGAGTGTGAGAGACTTGGCAGAGAGGTGAGGAGGTGTGGGCATGCAAGGAAGGGGAGCAGGTGGGGGTGGGAGTGAGGGTGGGGGTGTCTGTCTGCTCTAAGAACTCTGGGAACTACACTTCTCTCCAGCAACACGTGGCTACGCTGGACAGAGGGGCAGGGGTAACAGAGCAAGGCTAAACTGGCATTGAAAGGACTGGGCAGCAGTGCCCATTCCAGTGGCATTCTCTGATTCAATACTGTTAAGAGTTCTGTCTGACAGAGTACCAGCACAAGAAAGAGATTTTCAGAATATCAGAGAGAGAGAGAGGGAGAGATCAGGTCAAAAAACTAGTGTGTGTGTGTGTGTGTTCCTGCTGAAACTGCTTAAACCACTGAGCACTCGGTCAGAACCCAACGGTCTCCTCCTGCTCATGCTCATTGCACTCTTCAGGAATATTGAAGAATATATATATTTTGAGTGTGTCTGTGTGTGTGTGTGTGTGTGTGTGTGTGTGTGTGTGTGTGTGTGTGTGTGTGTGTGTGTGTGTGTGTGTGTGTGTGTGTGTGTGTGTGTGTGTGTGTGAGTGCGTGTGTGTGCAAGAGAAAGAGTGTGTGTATGTGTGCACATCAAGTATGTTTTTATGTTGCTATATTTGTATTATCATTGTATTAAAATAAAATATTTAATATAAATGTTTTCTGTATATAATCTGTTATTTTTGCTAAAGATTATGTGTGTATGTAATTACATAATTGCAAATATATATATATAGGTCTTCAAAAAAATTATAAGATATAAAACTATACAATTATTATTACTATTTACATTTTTGTTGTTGTTGTTGTTGTTGTTGCTGCTGCTGTGTTAACGTAAGACTTAGATAATTTAAAGAAATAAATGTAATCAAAACTAAAATAAAGCAAAAACTAATTCACAAATAAAAAATTATTGAACTGAATAAGTAGAAAAGGTCATCATTTTAAACTAAACATGAACCCATTCCGATAATATTTTTCTCATTTTGAATCATGTTTCCATTCATGTCATTTTCATTCTAAAGTCAAACAGATGAAATGTAACCGCAATCGAATGCATTTCTCACTGATCGAAAGCAACGTGAAATTCAGGTTCAGCCTGAGCAGAAGTCGGCCAGCGGATGCACCACCGCGTTGTGTCGTGAACGTTAAATAATTGATGTCTCAATGAATATGCAAATGTTAGTCTGGGTGATGGAGAGGAGGCTGTGCCCTCACTGGAAAGAGGGGACACGTACCCAATTAAAGAATGGCACCATCCCCTCTGCTTTACCTCTACTCACAGTTGTGTGTGTGTGTGTGTGTGTGTGTGTGTGTGTGTGTGTGTGTGGGAGTGTGTGTGGGTGTGTGTGTATGTGTGTGTGTATGAGCGTGCACATGTGTGTATGGCAGAGAGCAAGAAAGAAAGACAGAGACAGAAAATAGAGAAGAGGGACAGAGAGCCACGGGGGTTATATAGTATCGAATGGTTTGCTGTTACACTGACCTTTGCTGTTCATGATAATTGCCATGTTTATAATTACAATCTCAACCTTCTAGTCGTAGGTTTCAGCATTCTTGGTTGTGACGCTGCTGTGGTTCTGTCCTCTGCTTCATCTGCAGAATGTTCCGTATGAGCTGATTGGGCTCTTACTGAGGGAACACGAGGCCTCAGCACAGGCTGACAGAGTGTTTCAGCGGTGCTGCGCTTGGTGTTGAGCCCAAAGTGGACCTGCCCCTGTAGACAAACATATGCCCCTGGAGACAGTGTGGTGGTGTGGATCACTTTCTTTCATGTCAGATACGGACATAAATTATTTTGTAAGGGCTTTATTTTATATCATTGCTATTTATTTGCCAAGACCGAGAAATAGAAGAGAACCGTTGGTTAAAAAAAAAAAAGAGAAAGAAAAAAAGACGAACGGGGGAAAGGGGAGGGGGGGAGAAAGTGGTAGTGGAATTTCTGAAAGCTGGATATTAAAGTTTGATGCAAATCAAGAGAGCGGGAGCTCGGAGCTGACAGGCACCTTCTACTCTACTTCCCCCTGTCCGGCCGAATTAGCGGCGGCCTCCGCAATGCAGCGCGGCAACGCGCACCTCTCCCCCACCATGAGACGGAATTGCGCGAAACTTAGCCTAGCGCTGGTGCCGCGTGCCGCTTTTTCTCCTCCCCCCGCCGTTTTTTTTGCCTTTTTTCCTCCGTTATTTTTACACCAGTGGAGTGCTTACAGTGTGACCAGCCTGATGAATTATTAAGTGGAGTTTTAAGGGTTTGGATGGGTGGAGTAGGGTGAGGGGTGAGGGGTGAGGGGTGAGGGTGGAGACAGAGATGGAAACCCATAATATCCGAACATCACGGAGGTGTCTGCTGGACGCATGGGCCCCTCAAAATTCACTTAGGGTAATGTTAAAAGGCCAGGTGCAATAAATGTGTTTTTAAAGGTGTGTGTGTGTGTGTGTGTGTGTGTGTGTGTGTGTGTGTGTGTGTGTGTGTGTGTGTGTGTGTGTGTGTGTGTGTGTGTGTGTGTGTGTGTGTGTGTGTGTGTGTGTGTGTGTGTGTGTGTGTGTGTGTGTGTGTGCGTGTGTGTGTGTGTGTGTGTGTGTGTCAGGGCATCTGTAAGACTACATGACCTTAGCACATCTGTCAGAAGGCTGTTTTTCTCTGTTGGTTCATAATGACATCATGCCCATTGCCTCAAGTGTCCTGCAATATAGCCTCAAACAAAAGACTCCGTCTCTCTATCTCTATCTCTATCTCTCTCTCTCTCTCTCTCTCTCTCTCTCTCTCCCTCTCTGTGGAAAGCCCTTCAGATGAGCTGTGGACTCATGTTTGCCCATTAACGGCTTAGGCTGGGTTTGTTTGTCTCCTGCACCGCTGTGCCTGGTCTCAGAGGCTCACGGAAGAGCTTAATCTACCTCATCCCCTTCATCTGCTCCTGAACGAGTGTGTGTGTATGTGTGTGTATGTGTGTTAATGTGTGTGGGTGTCTATGTGTGTTTCTCTAAGAACAGTGTTTGTGTGCTAGTCTGTATTTGTTGCAGTTCAGCACTTGCTCCACTGATAAACCTATTATTTTTTTTTTTAAATCAATTCCTAATTTCCTAAAATAATTGTCTTTAAAACTCAAGTGGCGTTTTCCTCAGACAGACGCTGTAGAAGAACGGCCCAAATAATAACAGGGGTGTGTGTGTCGTGGGAGGTTGTTTCTACAAATGGGGTGAGTCATGTCCTTTGAGGCCTGCACTGTTCCGGGGTGCTGCCCTGTAAATTACTTCAGGATTTCAGTGATCATTCAGCTGTCTCTGGACATCCCACCATAACCCTCCCTACCTCCTACACCCCCTAAAACACCCCCCTAACACACGCACACACACACACACACACACACACACAAAACCACGACACCAGGGACCCTGACCCCCTCGGGCGGCCTGCTCTCCCTCGGGTCCTCCTCTCAGCTGGCAGTCAGTGGGGTTGAGGCCCATCATTATTAAGCCTCTTGCCTTTAGTGGCCTCTGCTCTCTCACTCCCTCTATCCCTGCCTCCCTCCCCTCATCTCACTCTCTCTCCCTCTCTCTCTTTCTGTCTCTAGCCCTCTCTCCCTTGAGAGTGGTAGAATTATCTCAGTCGGCCCTGGTTCCTCCTTTCATGTCTGAGATTGGGGTGCCCACTGCCTGCACCCCTCCCTTCCTGCTAGCCCCCCACCTCACCCCTGCATGGGTAATAAGAGCAGCGCCTCCAGGGGCCAGGGGTTGACGGGGGTTGGAGAGGGGGCTGATTTGTGGGGTGGAGGTCCGCCCCGGAGAAGAGGCCACAGCGGTGGCAGTCAGCACCACACAGTGCTGTTTGTGTGTGTCTGTGTGTGTGTCTGTGTGTGTGTCTGTGTGTGAGAGAGAGAGAGAGAGAGAGAGAGAGAGAGAGTGTGTAATGTGTAATACGTGCGTGCATGTGTTAGTGCATACATTTGTGCGTGTGTGTGTGCATATGTGTGTGTGTGCCTGTGTGTGTAAGTGGATGTGCGTGTGTGTGTGTCGGACAACTCGAGAGGGTTTTTCACACTGGCTTGCACTCGCTGGTCTGAGGGGAATAGTTAGCAGCCTGAGATATGAGGCTTTCTAAGAGGAGCGATGAGGGGTTTGTGTAGCAGCTGAGTGATTCGCCAGCTTAACGTCACCTCTGGCCTACCACCCACTCAACCCAGCCCACAGCTAAGGGACTACACTGAGTCCCCACCATGGCGGTATTCTGGGTGTGTGTGTGTGTGTGTGTGTGTGTGTGTGTGTGTGTGTGTGTGTGTGTGTATGTGTGTGTGTGTGTGTGTGTGTGTGTGTGTGTGTGTGTGTGTGTGTGTGTGTGTGTGGGTGTGTGTGTGGATGTGGTTGGGTGTGGGTGTGTGAATGTTGTTCGGAAATGGTGTGAGTTGCCACATGTTGTTTCATGTGTTCCTGTAAGAGCAATAGGGTGGTCTGGTTACTGATACTACGGATACTGATGATTTTGATTGATAAACTTTGGTTTCTAAAATTGTGATATATGAAATTATATATCAGTGTTTTTAAAGATGTATCATCTTTAAAACGGTATCATTCAGTCTGATGGACTCTGATGGAACCTGAAACTGAAACTGATATCCTGTCGATGGTCATTGACCCACAATCAATCGTATATGAGCACTAGTATATTTGCTATAGTGCAGCTGCTGTTCAGAGGAGATTGTTGCTTTATGATATGTCTCAACACTGAATAAGCAATTTTCAATGGAACCCTCTTCTGCCAAACAGTGCTAATGAACTATAAATTGGCCAAGCAGGAGATATTAAAGAAATATGTTTTATTTATTTAGATTTATTTCATCAGGCCCGTAGTCGGGGAGAGTCTCCAGAGATTTCCCAAGCAAATTTCCCTACATGCACTCTCCGATGGCTGTTTTGTGTGGGTTGTGCTAGCGTTTAAGGCTGAGGCACTAAGGCTACATTAGCATACCGACTTATTGTAGTCATTTTTCACAGCGAGGAATGCGAGACCTCCTCCAAACGGGCAAACAAGTGTTGGCATGATGATGGGTGAGAGATATTCCAGCCCTTGAGCATGCATGTATTTTTTAAGTACATTTGCAGTGAAATAATGACGAACAACGGACAGTTTGGAGCTTGTTCGATTTGTCACGTTGGCTGCCGACCAAAAAAAAACGTCTTAGTGTATTCCTCGATCGTAATGGCCTTATTTTGGTTTAGTCTTTATCTTTAAGTCGAATTTGGTGGAAAAATAACTCCACATATTAGAGAGGCTCTACTGCTTGCCTGGCTCTAAATTGTTTAGTTTTTTTCGGGCTGAGTAGGAGATTGTCCTATTAGTCAACGTTTGGAAAACGGTCGGCCCGAAGAGTACAGACGCAGATATAATTCAGATGTTTTTTTTCTTGTTTTTTTTCTCTCATCCTCCTTTCCTGCACAGGCCAGCTAACTCTGGCAGGCTCAGTCAATCCCATCCAAGTCTCCCAGAATTATTAGCGGCATCAATATCCTTAGCATATTGCCGACGGCACACAGACACTATCTGGTTTCATTATTAGTGTCAGCTCAATTATGGCTCACACCCAAGTGTTTTTCGACCATCTAATAGCATCAATCGACAGGGCCCGGGTTGACGAGCCCCCACTTCCAGCACCACCACCACCACCTACTCACCCACCCAACCATCACCACCCCCACCTCCGCCACCACCCCTCCCCAGCCCCAGCTTTCTGTCATCCTACTAATGCCGCCGCTCGTAAGACAGCAGCATGCGTAATGGGGTCCGCGTTTGGTGCTGCCGATGCGCAGCTGATGCAGCCTGGCCCATTTTCATCAAATATTCATGAAATGGAAGCTTACACCAGTGCTGAGGGCTGGGGCCGGTCTGAAAGAAACTGCAGGAAAAAGAGAGTGGGGGAGAGGGAGCGAGGGAGAGAGAGAGAGTGGGGAAGAGGGAGGGAGGGAGAGAGAGAGAGTGGGGGAGAGGGAGCGAGGGAGAGAGAGAGAGTGGGGAAGAGAGGGAGGGAGGGAGCGAGGGAGAAAGAGAGAGTGGGGTAGAGAGGGAGGAAGCGAGGGAAGAAAAAAAGAAGTGGAATGTGTTTAGGAGTACTGTCTGATGACCGTAATTAGGACCTCCCCAATTAAAAATTCAGAAGCCTGAGTTTATTTGAGCGCATGAATCTCCTCCGCACACAGTCACACACACACGCTCGCACACAGACACACACGCACATACGCATACACACACACACACACACATGCACACGCACAGACACTTTCGCTGCATTTAATCTATTTTATTTTCTGCTGTTAACCTAAACAGACTGTTGGATTCTCTTATAGAGATTCTTATAGAGCCACCCCTTTCCTTCTGTTGTTTCAGTTTGTCTTCTTTGAATGCTGATGGTTTTCCCTCTATCCCCATACTTCTCAATATCCCCCCATTATCTCTCTCTCTCTCTCTCTCTCTCTCTCTCTCTCTCTCTCTCTCCCACCCCATCACCTTGTCCCTCTTTCTGACAGCTTGAAAGCAGAAACCACCGGCAGTAAGCTTTTTGCCTCAGCCTGGCTGGGAGGTGTTGATTCTGTCAGATTACTGCCAATAATTGACACTGATCTCAGTAGAAGTCAGGCCCATGGCTCCAGACACACACACACATACACATGTTCTTCCATTAGGGCCACCCAGTCTATTGCTTGTACGCTGCCTATAGCTGCTATTTCATGTGACGTGTCAGTAAGCACTTTTGTTTGTGTGCTTTCTTTCTGAGTCATCCAAATCCAGGCCACATCTGAGAGTATTAAGTTGTTCCAGTTGGTGTTCAAAATGGCTGTACCCAGTTTTGTGTGGACAGAGATGAGTAATGGCGGCGCGTACACACGCAGCGGCTCGGTGCTCTCCAGGCTATGGTGCTGGAGAGCGCCAAACTGTTTTTCGTTGTGTACAACAATGACAATTAAACTCCTTGAATCCTTGAATCCTTGAATCCTTGAAAAAACAGATAAAGAAAAAGGAAAGGAAAAGATAAGAAAAGAAAGAAAATACAGCACATCCTCTTTTGTCAGCACGGAGGAGTCACCTGACACTGTGGTGCCGATGTGGAAGCAGGCCGCTGCAACCTGAGTGGCCAGGAGTCTGGGGCAAGCAGTCCACGGACGCTCTCCTCATCTTTCAATCCCATATCATGTGACCCTGTGTGTGTGTGTGTGTGTGTGTGTGTGTGTGTGTGTGTGTGTGTGTGTGTGTGTGTGTGTGTGTGTGTATGTGTGTGTGCATGTATTTGTGTGTGTGTGTGTATGTAAGTACGTGTCTGTGTGCGTGTGCGTGTGCGTGTGCGTGAGTGTGTGTGTGTGTGTGTGTGTGTGTGTGTGTGTGCGTGAGTGTGTGTGTGTGTGTGTGTGTGTGTGCGTGAGTGTGTGTGTGTGTGTGCGTGTGTGTGTGTGTGCGTATGTTTGTTAAAGAAGCAATGTGATGACGTATTCCTGCAGCCTTTAGCTTTAGCTGAACAAACAGCAGAGGATGAAAATGGACACTTTGGGCTTTGCTGTGTGGGATGGGGGGCACCTTCACTGGCAGCAGTGCAGAACTATGGGAAAATGAACAATGAAGATGTAGGCATACTCTCTTTTATTCATTCATTTCATTCATAAGCAAACACACCTGCACCCACAGTCATAATCTCTCACACAAACACACACATTTCCATACAAAACACACACACACACACACACAAGCAAGGGGCTCAAAACAGCTTCTTAGTTTTTCAATATTGTTGCTTTCATATGCTCAGCCTTTCACCCTCTCCTTCCCTTCAAGTCTCTTTTTATTCTCTCCCCTTCTTGCTCCCTCTTTCCCTCTTCCTCTCATGCTCTTATCTGTGAGGCAGCTTTAAACAGAGAGAGAGAGAGCGAGAGACAGAGAGACAGAGACAGAGACAGAGACAGAGGTGCTGAGATGAAGCCACAGGCTCTGTTTGTGTTCATCTTTTGATGTTATTCAGAAGATGAAGAAAAACTCACTCACTCTCACAAACACTCATACACACACAACAGCACAAAGGCTCACATTCATAATAATAAACACACACACACACACACACATAAGCAAATCCCACGTATAAAAGAAAAGCGCCAAAGAAGCTAAGTGTGTTGTGTGCACCTAAGCGAGGTGCCAAAGTGCATTCCCAAGCACAAATCTCAGAACAGCCCTCTCTTCATGCAAGCATCACATCAGACGTCGTGAATGGCACCTTTCAGCACTGACAGTCTCTCCTCAAGCTGGGCTGTTAAACACACTCAGAGGCCTGGGCTGGGCTGGGCTGGGCTGGGCTGGGCTGGGCTGGGCTGGGCTGGGCTGGGCTGGGCTGGGCTGGGCTGGGCTGGGCTTTCATAAGGCCCACTCTAAATTGTCATTAGGCAGCATCAGTATAATCAGGTCTCATCCATATATCTCTGAGCAGACCCATTCTTACACAGACCAGTGCAGCATCTTGGACTGGCTACTGAACGAAAGGCGACAGGCTAGCAATAATCAAGAAAATGTCATAGAGATCAGAATGTGTACAGTACTCTTTTTAGCACTTGTCAATCAGTGCTTAACCTGTTAAATCAAAATCATCACAGCTTACTCAGGCCGTTAGGGAAATATGTCTCACATAGTCACATAGATGTGTCAGGTAGGCTACATACAATCACAAGTAGGCTAAGTTAAATGCTATTTTACTCCCATTTTATCGCAGGTAGACACACACTGACACATGTACAGTCCATTCATTTAAACACGTCTGAACTCCAATATGTGGGCCCGGTATTCACAAATCCAATTATGCCCCACCGAGAAACCTCCATTCAAATTAAAGAACTTAAATCCTCAATCGAGGACGCAGTAATGAAGTCCTCAGGATGTGTCAGTGTGTGTGTGTGTGTGTGTGTGAGAGAGATTCAGACACAACACAAGGCCTGTTCACCCCACCTCCATCACCGCGGCCTGACAGACATGATGTATGTATGCACAGCGATCGCCACCCCATGATGAAGGCGGGGTCGCTCTCATGAATGTGGGATCCACACTTAATGATATTACACTCGCTCCGAGTTTAAATAATGAGGTGCAGAACAAATGCAGGAGGTCAGAACATTTATTTTTCGGTCTGCTGTCCTAAGTCTGTGTAAACAGGGTGGATTTTCCGGGCCTGCTCAACATTCATACGTTCAATTAAAGGGCGTTTTAAAGTAATTCCCTGTGTGTGTGTGTGTGTGTGTGTGTGTGTGTGTGTGTGTGTGTGTGTGTGTGTGTGTGTGTGTGTGTGTGTGTGCGCGTGCGTGCGTGCGTGCGTGCGTGCGTGCGTGCGTGCGTGCGTGCGTGCGTGCGTGCGTGCGTGCGTGCGTGCGTGCGTGCGTGCGTGCGTGCGTGCGTGCGTGTGTGTGTGTGTCTGTGTGTGTTGGGGGGTGGATGGGCAGGGGTGTCAGAAGAGGGGGAAACTCCACAACGGAGCCCAGGAATGTGTGCACTCAAGCCTTTCTAAAAAATGGCAAAGGCAAAGACGTTCATGTAAAGACATGTACGCAAAATAGGCAAAGTTACTAAGGTAACCCCCAGACCAATCCCAACAGGGCCCATTTGCCCCCAATAGCAGATTTACTCAAACAAAGCAGGTCCCATTCCCATAACCCTTTGCTTGTCCATCATTAGTATGATACATTCATATTTATTACATAGTAATAGCCACAGTTAAGGTGCTGCAGTAACTCTCCACAACAAGATACCGTCTGCATCACTGTTCGTTGTACCATGTGTTGGATGTGTTCTATACACACGCATTAAATGGTTGTTACTCCCATGACAAAAGTACACAACTGAGAGTGACAGTCTCCCATATTCCCATGACCACACATCTGCATGCACATCTAATGAGTGTTTCATCGTAATTACATCATCCTTTGGTCCCAACCACCCCTTCCCCTTCCTCCCACCAGGCAATACACCACAGACGCTCACACACACACGCTCTCACACACACACACACACACATGCACACAAGCACATGCATGCACACATAAACACACACACACACATACACACACATACACACACACACACACACACACACACACACACACACACACACACAAAAACGCAAACACACACGCAAACACACACACACACTCACACACATATAAGTAAGACACACATTCAAGCAAGCACTAAAGCAGCTCCACAGAAATGAGGTGCTCATGTCAAAGCCTGTTCTGTTTCATGTATGTGTGTAGCGTAAGAGTAAGCCCTATACACAGCATCACCTCACAAGGCTGGAAGCATACATGAGCATATGGTGATTATCAAAGGGATCTGAGCACTGTGCTTTATTACTGAGATCACAGACTGATCAAAAGAGAGAGAGAAAGAGAGCGAGAGAAGGGAGTGAGAGAGTGGGGGTGGAGAGGGAGACGGAGAAAGGGAGAGGGTAAAGGATGGAGAGAACGTGGGGCAGACAGAGGGAGTTGAGGGGGGCCATAGCTCAAGGGTGTTTAGGGGTGGTTTATCACTCTAGGCTGACATGTTCAGCACACACACACACACAGCCTCATATTCACAGATGCATAACCTCCAACATACACACACACACACACACACGCAGATCAATGTTTCAGCGAGAGAAGCCATAAGAGAAAGAGATTTTAAATAGCATGCATAAAGAGCTTCTACAAAAGGAACTATGCCATTTTGAAAACCCTCACCAGACTCAAGCACATGTCCATGTACAACGAAAAAATGAGAGGGGAGGAGAGAAAGAGAAAAAGAGGAGGTGGAGAGAGGGAACAGCACGACAGAATAACGCCCTTCTATTTAAGACAATTTGATCCATGACATTTGCAGTGCCACTCCGATTATATTCAGGAGTACAGGAACTAATTCCTCTGTATGCCTCCTTTTCCTATGTCCTCCCTGCCTCTTCCTCTCTCTCTCCTTCCTCACCCCTGGTTTTTCCGGCCTGTCACCAGGTCTCCTGAGGAGCGCTCCCTCGTCTGGCAGTGGGCGTCTCATCCGCAGCCTAGCCCGCAGGCCACTGCCACAAGCGCATTGATTTCAGCACACGTCTAATTACTGCTCATAATCTATTCATTTCAGCCGAGCACAGCCCAGGACCACAGCTGTCACTGCCGTGCCCCCTAACAACCCAGTCAGCAAGAGCGTAACACACACACACACACACACACACACACACACACACACACACACACACACACACACACACACACACACACACACACACACACACACACACACACACACACACACACACACACTCCCACACACACGGCCGCACACAGACATACATGCATTAGCACATAGACATGCATTAGCAGGAACACTCTCACACACTCACGGATATGCATGAGTACACACGCACTTGAGAGAAAACAAGTGTGCGCACCATGCATTGACATGCACTGGTATGCTGACATTGAGTCACACACACACATACACACACACACACACACACACACACTCACACACACACACACACCACAAAGCACAAAAAGAGTCAAAAGCAAAAACCCAGTGCAAGGGAGGGCAATTTATACACTGCAAGGGGCCTGGATGTTTTCCAATGTCTCTTTAATTTCCAGCGGCTGAGGCGATGTCATATTTCTCGGGGACAAACGCCCTGGTGTGGACTTTAAAGGAGCCCTCTCTGCTCTTTTGTCTTCGCTGTTTATTGCGCCCAAATTGTTGCACATTAATAAAACAACAACACTGGAGATGCAGACTCAACCCCTCCCCCCACCCATCCATTCAACCCAAGCCTGCACACACCCACCACACACACACCCCCAAACACACACAGCCCCCCCCCCCCCCCCCCCCACACACACACACACACATACCCACTCCATCTCGCTGGTTTAACTCATGACCCTGGGCTGGCAGCAAATGCTCACTGTTATGCTTTGGCTCTCTTCTGTTTTGTTTTGCTTGTTTTTGATTCTCACTCCCCCCTTTTCTTCTCATCTCTCTCTTTCTATCCCGCCACCCCCCTCCTGTCCATCTCACTCTTTCTCTACGTTATGTGCTTTCCACCCCTGTTGCGTTGGGGTGCTTTTCAGTGTACTTTTTTGCTCTCTTTTTCCATCATTCCTCTCTTTCTCTCTCTGTCCTTCCATATTTCTCTGTTTGCATAGCTCTTTCACTTCCCCCCCTCACTCTCTCTTTCTCTCTCTCTCTCTCTCTCTCTCTGTCTCTCTCTGTCTCTCTCTCTCTCTCTCTCTCTCTCTCTGTGTTTCCTTCTGTTTGCCCAACATGCGTTTTCAGATGCCGGTCGATGAGGAAGGTGTGTACAGGCAGGAAAGAACAGTGCAGGTTATTGAATGGTTACCTTCGTGGGGCCCGTGTTGTGAGTAGCTCCCGGGCCCAAAATAAGACGCCGCTCTCTCGCGCCAAGTACGCAGTCTCCCGGCCTCCGAGCCGTATCGCATGGCCGGGGCCATATGCATTATTAACAGGAACTCACACTGTTGTGTTGGGGGATATTGATTACTCCCACTAAACACCACAGAGCATTGCATTATTCTACACCTCGCTACCGCTTCTTCATTCAAACAAACAGACCGATAACCAAAAATCACAGGGGTGGCATGTAACGTAAACACAACCTCAGGTACTCTGTCAAACCATCCAAGAAAAACGCCCTTCTGATGTTTTGATGCATACAGTGTGTGAGGGCCTTATATCTATGCTGTTTCTGACGGTGATGGTGTTATGTGAAAGGGTTCCTTCTTTAAGGCGGTATTACTCATTGTATTGGGACATTGTTGCCGGAGAGGTCCACCTTTAGTTTGCCCAAGTAACTTCTCAGGTGACCTGAAACCTGACACCAGAACAGCGCTGGTCCAAAGTCGCGCTTCCCCCTGTTCAGGCAGCCGCCCAAGGGATCACCTTCTCCCGTCTTTGGGCGGCCTGTTCAGGGGGTCTGCATGAGTGCGGTGTACATTACTGTGTACATCACAGGCACTTCAGCAGCACCCGGGTGTGGATATGAGGATCCTTGCATGCGTCTGAAAATCAATTCAGGCTGAGGTGAGATGTGTGCATAACAGCTGCCGTAGAACAAAGCCGGATGGGCATCCTTTCAAATCAAATGAGGTCCTTTCTTTCTCTCGTTCTCTTTCTCTTTCTCTCTCTCTCTCTCTCTTACTGGTGTAATCTCACCCATCAAATATTCATACGAGAAAAATGAATCCACGTCTGCGATTATGTTCCTCTAATTTACTCCTTGACAGATATGAAGCCGAGCGTCTTGTTTGCGCGTAATGAAGATTTGAAATTGAGTTTCGTCCCCTTCTGACAATTGGCGACTGCGACCATGAGTTTGATTCATCATTGAAGTGAGCGTGTCAGCTCATTGTGAATTCAATAAAAAAGCTGTAAAATTCGGACGGCAGCCAAACACTCTGGGCTGCGGTCGCCATGATTAGAGTAATAAAACGTATACGGTCCTGATGAAAGACGCTCGGTACCGACATTCTGAAGACTAATGTTCCTGTGGCTCAACTAGAAGACCAACTGGTGGAGCAAGGTGCTAACAACACCAAGGTCATGGGTTTGATTCCCAGGGGCCACACATGGGCTACTCGTAAGGGATAATGTATAGAACGCAGGTCCTTATCGGAAAATAAGTCCCGACAGGGTGAACCGGACACCGACGCGAAGCGGAGGTGTCTTGCTTCGCCCTGAAGGGACTTATTTTCCGATAAGGACCTGCGTTCTATACATTATCCCGCTTATTATACGGCAACTTGCCAAAACAAAAAAAAATACTTAACACAGTGTGTCTTTTTACAATGTATTTGTTACTATACGTAGTGTTAAAAAGCAGAGAAATAGTTCGCCAAAGACGTTGAACTTCAAAGACGTTGAACATTCTTTAGAACACAGCTGCTCAACCGTCCGCTGAAACTCCATTGATAAGTTACCGGACTCAATACTTTCGGAATGATACGAAAGACCTATATCAGAAGCACAAAACCCGTTGCCATTGACAGCACAGCGGTCATTATATGCAGGTCATTATATGAAAATAAGTACCTGCGAACGTTGGGGATGGCCCATTCAAATCAACGGGGCTTTTTGGAACGTTCTGAAGAGCCGTATAATAAATAATTATAAGTTCTCTGCGCTGTAATCTACTTTGAACAAGAATGGGAGCATTCAGAGAATGCAAACCTCCGCCTTGTGACCTTGACCTTTGACCTTGACATCTGAAAATCTAATAAATTATTGCCATTATATTACCCAATCTCCCCACAAAGTGTGATGGAAATCGGTCAATGCGTTTCTGCGTAATCCTGCTGACAAACAAACAAACAGACAGACAAACAAACATACAGGGGTGAAAACATAACCTCCTTGGCGGAGGTAATGAAAGCATCTGCTATATGACTGAATGTAAATGTACTATTGCATTCAGTAGTAGTATAGTCGACCCCATCAGGATTATCAAACACATATGGGCATAGCTAGTGTCCCAAACAGGCACGACCAAAGTGGCTAACAGTGGATTTGAGCATGTGAGCTGTGTTATACACTTGACTAGAATTACAGAGACACCATTTGATGCCCATAGCGACGGATGTCTAAACATTTCAGAGGAAAACTCCCCCTCCTTCTGTCCTGCATCCCAGACACACCTGAGAATGACTGAGGCAGGGGGGGGTGTCATATTTCAGTTGCTGTGACAACAAATACCCTTGGCAACAGACCGGTATTGACTATCCCATTGTGGCTGTTTCTGTCTCTCTTTAC
>NC_137922.1:12342635-12352635 GCF_963457725.1 Sprattus sprattus | reverse complement strand
TGTGTGTGTGTGTGTGTGTGTGTGTGTGTGTGTGTGTGTGTGTGTGTGTGTTTGTGTGTGTGTGTTTGTGTGCGGGTGCATAGGTATGCACCAGTGGCGGTCCGTCAGGGCCTTCAAGGCCTTCTCTGCTGGCCTAAACATCATCAGAAAATAAATGTAATAAAATAAATTTAATTTTAATATTTTCTTTTCATAAATATGTATTAAATGATTCCCCATAGTCCATTATCTTCATTTCATGCTTCCAGCGTTGTTCATTTATGTTAGAGCTTTCATCCAATCATATTTCCGCTATCATGTGTTGCCACGCTCCTTTAAATCTTCCCAGAGAACAGAAATCTTCCCTGAGGCCTTCAGAATTCACATTGAAGGCCCGTGTACATCTGATTGGCTATCACAACTTGCTGTTTCAGTTCATTTAAGTTGAATGAACTGAAACAGACAGTTGTGACAACCAATCAGATTTCGAGTTGGCGACACTGGGCCTTCTAGAAGGCCCGGAAGATTTCTTTCCTCGTGTTGAACGTGACACGTAAACGTCCTTTGATTGGATACTGAGGCAGACCGGTGCAGTGCTTCAGTGCTCAGTTTAGCTGGCTAAAACGACGTACATCGGTTTCAATGCTTATTCTTCTAGTTGTTTCAATTGGTAAGACTAAATATAATTACATTAACCAACTCAAAGAAATTAGTTTACACAAACTTGATAATTCCAGTTTTTGATACAATTACAACGCCATTTTCAAGACGGAACTTTCAAGAAAAACTGGATATCGTGAGGATGGGAAGTTTAATGAAACTGCTTTGCAGGTGGGACAATGCGATGTTACTTGTTAAACTTGTTAAACCTCACATTGAGTCACATAGGCTACTTTTGGTGGACTTAATAAAACTTTGTAGACTAATCCCTGAAAATCGCCTTTTATTTTTAAGTTGTGACAGTAATATCCAAGCGATCATATAACTTAGAGTTTACTACTCTTAATGTATTGTTAATACGGGTGTATTGATTTGAAATGCTCCGGAAATATTAATAAAGTCTGTTGTACTCGACTATGTTAAGGTGATGCAATGCTCACTTATACTGCCTTTCTGTATAAAATATACTGGTTCGAGAGCCATGGCGTCATAATGATGGTATTAGGAGGTGGATTCACTCAGTTTAACATCGTGTAGGACATCGCTGAAGGCCTAGTCGTGAAATGCACGGACCGCCACTGGTATGCACACACCCTGCTACTGTGGCTCCTGGTCAGCCTAATGATGCCAAGCCGCTCACACACAGACACGTGTCCACTGCCCTGTGGCTCTGCACAAGGACAGAAAGCCTGAAACTCAGCCTACAGACTGGACACTGGACACTGGATACAGACTTGCATTTTGCACACACACTAAACAGATGTGGTTTATATGATTGAAATATATACTGGGGTTATAACAGAGGGGTTATACATACGGTGCATATGAGCGCATTAAATGCAAATACATATTTTATCAGGTTTGAAGGTTGTGCTCGTTGGGTATGAAAAACATTTAGTTTTACACAGAATAGGCTTCTGAACTGCGGCTAACCCGCAGTTAGCACAGTCAGCCTCCACAGTGGCTTCAGTTACTCGTCAGCTGATGAGCGCCGGCAGAGATACACACACATACACACTCACTCATACACACACACACCTACATTCTCAATCTCACTCTCACACACACACACACACACACACACACATACACACTCACTCATTCACACACACACATACATTCTCATTCTCACTCTCACACACACACACACACACGCACACACACACACACACACACACACACACACATTCTCAGACACACACTGAGAGGCAGACAGCTGGCCCCATGCACACATGAGTGCAGAGTAACAGCACTGACATATCCCAGGACCATTTACCACTGGCATTTATATGTATTTGATTAACAGAAATAGGGATGGATGACAAGATAGGGACTTCCAATGACTTCCATATCGAGCTGTGGGGGAGAATCATAAAGGCAAAAAAAAATGCTATGGTGACATTTCAGTTCAAAGCCCCAGCGATGGTCTCTTTCTCTCTCTCTCTCTCTCTCTCTCTCTCTCTCTCTCTCTCTCTCTCTCTCTCTCTCTCTCTCTCTCTCTCTCTCTCTCTCTCTCTCTCTCTCCCTCTATCTCTCTCTCTCCCTCTCTCTTGCACTCTCTTTCCCTCTCTCCCCTCTGCTTTCTTCCTGGTTCAAGAATATATTGTTATCGCTCACAGAAACCCACCCTGCGATAATTATCATCAATAATTTAGGCTGAGCAGAGGGCTGTGGATGGCTTTGCATTCGGAGAGTTCTGTAAAACACACTACTCGACACTGGGCTGCCCTGGCTAGCTGCAGCTAATTTAGCCCCCTCCAATGTGCCATCTAACATTATCTTTACTGTTCCTCTGCACTTGTTTTTCTCATTTACTTCCTCTTTTTTTCAGCTGGTTTCCTGCAAGAGCAGAAAATGGCGGTTCTCTTTCATCCACTTCTATTTTGCTTTTTAGTTTTATTTTTTTCTAGCTGGGCATGTTTTTTTCTCCTTTGCTTCTGTTACCTGATTTCCTTCTGTCTTTCTCTCTCTCTGACTCTCTCACAATTCTCTTGGTATGTCTTTTTCCTTGCTTTGTCTTCTCCAATCAGCAATATACTGTATGTAGCTCCCTCTCTCCCTCTCTCTCTCTCTCTCTCTCTCTCTCTCTCTCTCTCTCTAATTCCATGGTTTCCCCTTGCAGTTTGCTCACTTTGTAAATTCTGTTGCTTGTATTTCAGTAAGAGTGACATCATCACCACCACCTTGACATCTAATACTTATTCATGTCTAGATTCAAATCTTTGAGGTTAAACTTAATTCACCAAGAGACACTGAAACTGTGTAATTTTTTTTCACAAATCATATTACATCCTGAAAAATGCTATGAAGATGTGAAAATATCACGGTGAGAATTCATTTAATTGAACAGTCTTGTTTTCATTTAATAATCAAGTCTATCATGGATGAAAACTAAATGTTTAACCTAAAAAAAAGATATGCACAAATAGTATGCTAGCTAGTGAATAAGAGCAGAGTATAAAAAAAGACTGGTAATGTATATGGTTATGGGAGCATGTGTTACAACAGAATATGTGGTGTATTACATTGTAATAAACACAATATCTATCTGCCTGTGTCGCACTGCTCAAATTCAAATTTAATATGCCCAAGCAATATCAATCATCATTGAATGTAAATCAGTGGGACATTGGCTGTGACACACACATACACATAGACAAAACACATACCCTCTCACACACACACACACACACAGACACACACACACACACACACACACACACACACACACACACACACACACACACACACACACACACACACACACACACACACACACACACACACACACATGACACACACATTAACACACACATATCCATGCAGTGCATAATTCTGTGTGGATTTCAGTAAGTAAGGGGGAAATGCTGTGCTTTTGTCAGCAGGCTTCAAATGAGATGCTGACAGGAAATGACTCAAGTCTTAAGAGCACGTGTGTACATTGTATTTCAGATCATTTCACACTGTGTCTATGTTACAGATCATTTCACACTGTGTCTATGTTAGTATGCATACAAATACCTACATATATTACTGCACCTAAATACATTGCTATGTACAAATCAGCTAGTCTTTATAGCTCTATCGCCATTCCATGCTAGTAACATTCAGAATGTATTTTTTGTCTAGGTCTTTCTCTTCTCTATTGCTCCCTTGCCCTTTGTCTATTTCTCTATTTATCTATCTACCCATCCATCTTTCCGTCTGTTCTAGAAAGGATGAGACTGTGTATGAGAGGGCCTTTAAAACTTTCTGAGGTGGACTGTTTGGCATTTAGTTGGTTGTTTCTGAGACAGGTGGACTCTCTCCGAGTGGAGCCTCACTTGAAAAACTGGTGCTTGTGGATCGTTTTTCCTTGCCTGGTACAAAGAAAGTTCAGGGTCAGCATTGATTGAAAGCGATACACACCCTCCAGGGATCCAGTGCACTTTCCAAAATGTAAATCGTCCCTTGGAAAAAGAAGATGTGTGTTTGTTCTTGTGTGAGTATGTGTGTGCACGTGTGTCTGTCTCTATCTGTGTATGTGTGCGTGTGCGTGTGCGTGTACGTGTGTTTGTGTGTGTGTGTGTGTGTGTGTGTGTGTGTGTGTGTGTGTGTGTGTGTGTGTGTGTGTGTCTGTCCGTGTATGTGTGCATGTGCATGTACTTGTGTATTTGTGTGTGTGCGTGTGTGTGCGTGTGTGTTGTGTGTGTGTGTGTGTGTGTGTGTGTGTGTATGAATGTGCATGCATGTGTGTGTGTGTGTGTGTGTGTGTGTGTGTGTGTGTGTGTGTGTGTGTGTCTGCGTGTGCTATGTGCGTGCACATGCACACTCGCCTACTCCCTGCTGTTCTTCAAGCTGCAGCTATTCACCTTTAAACAGCAGAACAATAATCAATGGTGCGTTATTAATGATAAAATCAGTTATGTGCATTTCTGGGCTCCCCTGGCTGGCTGGCTAAGGCTTTGTAGTTGTGTAGTGGAGTTTCTACTTGATCCCACTGCTCTATTGGATTATACAGCGCCGGCCAAGGTCCAGGCCCGCTGCAGTCCTGCCTGCTCAGCCCAATACAGGCAGAATTGATCCGACCTTTAAAAGACAAAAATGAGACGGGTTTGATGTGAAATGTATTCAGCAAGAATCCTGTAATACGGACTTACAGCTTGATGGGCTTCGTGCAGGCACTTGTGTGTGTGTGTGTGTGTGTGTGTGTGTGTGTGCACATATGTGCATCGTGGTGTGAATGTGTGTGTGTATTCTATATGCATGTGTGGATATTTGTCGGTATACAATGCATTCTTTAAGTATTCGGATCCCTTCACTTAATTTTTGTTATGTTCCAGTTGTATGCTAAAATCATATTAAGTAATTTTCAATCTACATTCAATACCCCATGATGGCAAAGAGAAAAACTGGATTTTAGATTTTGAGAAGTTTCTCCCATCTTCACAAGATCTCTGGTGCTCAGCCAAAATGACCATCGGGTTCTGAGAGTCCTGGTTGTTCCAAACATCTTTCCATTTAAGACTTATGAAGGTCACTGACAGCAACATAACAAAACGTGTGAAAAAGTGAAGGGGTCTGAATACTTTCTAAATGCACTGTATGCAAATGTATATAGTATATAGCATGTTAACGTGTGTGCCTGAGAGAGATAGAGGGGGAGAGAATGAGACAATGAGAGAGAGAGAGAGAGAAAGACAGAGAGAGAGAGAGTGAGAGAGAAAGACATAGAGAGAGCGAGAGAGAAAGACAGAGAGAGAGAGAAAGACAGAGAGTGAGAGAGAAAGACATAGAGAGAGCGAGAGAGAAAGACAGAGAGAGAGAAAGACAGCGAGAGAAAGAGAGGAACAGAGTGAGAGAGAGAGAGGAGAAAGGGAGAGAGAGAGAGAGTGAGAGAGAAAGACATAGAGAGAGCGTGAGAGAAAGACAGAGCGAGAGAAAGACAGAGAGAGAGAGAAAGACAGCGAGAGAAAGAGAGGCACAGAGTGAGAGAGAGTACATCTCTCCTGTGCCCAGCGCCACATGCACCTCCTAGCATGTAATAACTCTAACAGATGGGGGGTATTGATGGCCTGCCTTCAGCATATGGTGTCTGTAACCTAAGGGGTGTCACAGCAGAATGCTGCCATTGATCCCACTGATACTACCTTTCTCTCTGTGTGACTCACAGACCTCGCTCTTCAACCCAGGGATACTATCACCATTGACATCTTGGGTATAGCTGTTTCAAAATGGGTTGAAAATAAAGAACAAAATAAAAGACATCTGGGGGTTCCACCGATGTCTGTGGGAAAATGCACAGCGCTGCAAAGAAGTCGTGTGGTGTTGATCATTTCCTAACCTCTAGGTTTTTTTTTTCATATCTGCATTTTATCTGAAAAAGGAATACAGAAAGAAAGGAAAAAGGAGAGAGGGAGGGAGAGAGAGAGAGAGAGAGAGAGAGAGAGAGAGAGAGCATGTACAGAATTCCTCCTCATTGCACAGGGAGGAGGATAAATCACGTTATTATGGAAAGGATTGGACATTCAGGACTTGGGAACGGAAAATTAAATGATCAAGCCTCATCACAGCAGAGAGTTAATGAAAATACTAATTACCTGATGATGAACTGGAGAGACCGTTAGAGCATGTCAGAGGAGGAGGGGGGAGTGTGTGTGTGTGTGTGTGTGTGTGTGTGTGTATGTGTGTCTGTGTGTGTGTGTGTGTGTGTGTGTGTGTGTGTGTGTGTGTGTGTGTGTGTGTGTGTGTGTGTGTGTGTGTGTGTGTGTGTGTGTGTGAGAGAGAGAGAGTGTGTGTGTGTGTGTGTGTGTGTGTGTGTGCTTGTGTCTGTGTGCATGAGAATTAGAAAGGGAGAGAGAGAGAAAAAAAAGAGCGAAAGGGGGGGATGACAAATTAAGAGAAAAAGAGTATAAGATGGAATGTGTTTCTGAGAATAGCGAAAAGAGAGAGAGAAAGAGAGGGGGGGGGGGTGTAAAGAGAGGGAGGGGTAACTGAGCAGCCATGCTAATTGGCTGATATTAGAAGTGATAATAAGCTCCATTGCGCTGAGTCACTCTGTTTGAAGGGCTAATTGACCAATAAAACGTCTACAGAGATTGACAATTAGCCGTCTGTGACTGAGCCCACTAATTACTCTGAGGTGCCATTCTGAAGCATGTCAGCACATCATCATACATCAGGGAGGCAGACGGGGGTGGAGAGACAGAGAGAGGGGAAGATGGAGGGAGGGAGAGAGAATGAGAGAGGTAGAGAGAGAAACATTTTGACAGTAGTTTGGGAGATCTAGGTCAATACATTGGACCTGTTGAGACAGCTTGTTGGTCACTATTCAGTACAGAGGCGTAAAGTATTGTTGCGATTTACTGTAGCTGTCCTTTTATGGCTTTCAGGTGCTGGACATGTATTATTTAAGAAGATTATTTATTAGATGTAAACGCCAATGCAAAACCCTAGGAAACACACTTAACTTATGTACTTATTTATGTACTTATTTTCAGCAAAAACATTAGAAACTCAAATGATGACTGAAAATGGTCACCGTAATTACAATGATTATTGAAATGAAGAGGTCTAAGGATGGAACTGTGGGAGATGTTGGCAACATTGGAACTGCACACACTGCCTCATCTACTGACACACCAGGTAGCTCTCTGAGCTGAAGGTAGCCGCAAACCGACCTCCCATAAAACCAACGACCTCCTGTGCTTCAGTGTCCACTCCCCTGTGAGGAAGCAGATGATAGATTATCTCTTCAAAAAATAACCCAGCTTTCCTACCCAGAGAGGTAAGAGAGCAGCCTGGGACAAGGCCTCTCAGAGCCAAGTTTAAGCACCATAGCACCACACAGGTAGTCTTCCTCAAACTTGCATCACATAGTTGAACAAAAACAGGCATTGTAACTCCCTCAGGAAGTCATTCTAACCAATCAGTTAAAAACTGAGAATTTCTTACATATCAAGTTCATATCTGACGTCCCTTCTTATTAACTACATATCTAAAATAACAGCCTTAAAAAGACATGGCAGTAACCATAAGTGTCATATCAAGGAGGTCAAAGTGAAAGAGAACAGAGATCAGAGGCTGACTGACAGATGGACATTAGAAATACTAGATGAGGGAGCAGAAGAATGAGTATCTGATAACTCACAGGGAATGCACCACATAACAGTCTGTGAGGACAGTGCCCATTTTTCACCCAGGCGCCCTTTCACAGTCTGTGTGGAACCGAACTGAGCCAAACAGAGATTTACAGAACCCCCAGATGATCTTTAATTAAGCAATAAGCCCCAAGAGGCCGTGCTTTGCGCTGATTTTAGAACAGGTAAGGGGAGTTGTTAGGCACGACGCGAAGCAACGCAACAGCCAGATGGAACACTGGGTATGAAATGCCTTGCCATTCGCTGCGCAGTAATATGGAATCTTATCAGGTCAAATTGTAAGGTAATGCTGGATTTTACAACGGCTTTTAGCCAATCACAATCAAGGATTTGAACAATCAGGTTTAGAATCTCAATCTACCAACACTTACCCATGGCAGACAAAGCCCCTACAGCAGGCTTGAATCCATACAACAATTACCCAGCAACACAGCAAGCAGCGAAGCACTGTGTGCCCAAAGACAACTTTCCTTATGGGTCACAAACACATTACCACCTGTGAGGGTAACAGGCTCTGCTTGACCAGTGGTGCATATCTCAGCTCAGCACAAGCATTCAGCACCTCTGGAGAAACTCACGGGCCTCCACAAGGCCCCAGAAACCATGTGAATATATATCCATCTAGACATGTTGACACATGCAGAGTATCACGTACATGCAAATGACTACATTGAGCCAAGACTTCAGCTTTGTTGACACAGAGGACATAGAGACCTGGGAAGGGCTCAATCTTCATTGATATCCATCAGAAGAGAGAGAGAATGAAGGAGGAGGAGGAGAGAATGAGACAGAGATAAAGAAAGAGAGAAATCAATTGATTAGTTAGTGATGGAGTTGCCCAGTGTTATTATAGTGAGTGCACTTACCATTGCTTTTGGCTTTCTGCTTTCCCAGCATTCACAGGATGGATGACCCATACTGATACCCTAATATGGTCCAATTAGAGGTTCACAAAGTGTTCAACACCGAGCCTCTCTGCATATAAAATGAATGGAATTTATGTGGAGGTGTCTACTCTGTATTTTTCTCTAGTCTAATCTCTAGGCTTTTTATTGCAAGAGGTGCTGTTAAATACCAGCACAGAAGAGGAAAGGTCCTGTAATGGAGAGAAACACATACACACACATACACACACACATACACACACACACACACACACACACAACCACACAACCACACACACACACACACACACACACACACACACACACACACACACGCACACACACAACTGATAACTCACACGTAGTTCAGAGTGTCACATGCACATTAACTTGCACAGGCACACATACAGAGGTGGAGTAAGCAAAAGCTGAACTTAAGTTAAAGTTTTTTACTTTATAATAATAATAGTACAAGTACCCATTGAAATAATTACTTTAGTAAGAGTAAAAATATATCTCATAAAATGAGTACTGAAGTAGTGAGTAACTTTATATGATGATATTTTTACACCTACTAGACATGTATTATATTGAAATGTGGGGTTATGTCCAAAATATTAAATTCTAAATCAAAATAGCTTGTCTAACAAACACAACATAACATAGCCATCTGCACACTCAAGTACTTTACAAATTAAGAAATAAATAAACATTATTATTATAGTTATGAATGTGAATCTCTTAGCACAATCAATATGTCAACAATAACACAAAAACAAGACACACAAAGGTTAACGCAAACAACTTAAGCAAATTAAAGGCCTTTACCTTACTGGCTAAATCTTTTTTATTCAACTGAAATTGCAAGTCACATATTTTGCTCATCCTTATATTCTTTGCTTACTATGTATCTTTTTTAAATATCCAGTTAAAAAAAAAAATTGCCAACTTCTTTGATGATGTATTGATTAATGGTGTACTGTCAGTTATTTGGTTTAGGCTGCGTTCTCATATTTTGACTTTTTACCTAGATGTTATATACTAGGACTGTTGATGCTGTGTGTAGTTGGGACATAGTGGAAGTGATGTGAACCTAATAGGCTACCACAACAGAATGTCCAGCAAAGGAAATGGAGAAGGAGAACTACAAGTCATGCTATACTTTGACGAACAACAAATCAGATGATACTAAAATTACATCTGATGCAGAAGAGATGGGTTATGTAGGCTAGCCTTTCAGCGGATGGAAGGCCAATGTGTTGATTCGACTTACAATAAACCACACACATTGTTTTTAATTGTAAATGTACTCAAGTAACAGTGAAAAGTATTCTGCAT
>NC_137922.1:12310135-12332635 GCF_963457725.1 Sprattus sprattus | reverse complement strand
GCCAGTGATGGGCTCCCAGTCAGTACATACAGCCCACCACAAAGGGCTGGGCAGATAATAATACTATTATTATTATTATTATTATCATTATTGTTATTATTATTACTGTTGTTTCTGCGATGATATTTCGTTTATAAAGACATTCAGTTAGCTAACTAAAACTGTCCTGACTTATTTACAGACATTAAGCCTAAAATAAATGGTCAATTCAGGTGAAAACAAATGCAGAAATTGTATTAATGGTAGTGTCACACTAATGACATCATTTATTTTTAGCTTATTTATATTACCTTACTGAATTTAATTATGTCTTTTTAATCAGAGCTCAGTAACCGTTCAGGTGAACCCCACGCCTTCCCGCCAGGTTAGGGAGCAGCTGGTGGAAGAAGCCAGCTGCGTTGATTTATTTATTTATTTATTTTCTGCTCTACTTTTAAATACGACTTTCTCCTGCTTGGTGTGGAAATCATTATTTCACGCCTTCGACAGGGTGCGACATTACCTCATCTGTCAGGAAACCAATTTGGCTTTATTTACATCCAGTGGCCAGATTAATTACGCGTCTGACTACCGCCTAAAGGTGCCAAGTTATGAGGCCAGGGCTAACTTCAGACGCCGAGGAGAGAGAGAGAGAGAGCTAAGAGGCCTGACGCACCCATCCACAAAATTGCGATTTGTTCCTCTGAAAGACAGAAAGAAAAGACAAGTGAAAAGAAATAACTGTTCGGGATGTCTTTGAGGAGTCCGTGAGTGTGTAAGCTACTAAGAATTTTCACTAACACCTCCATAGAAATACGAATACATGGAAATGACGTAGTAGCCTAAAACCGATGCTAAAACCTTCAAGTCGAATTGGTTCCTGGGTTTTGATTGGCGTACGCATGCCCCTCAGTTCGGCTTTGAGTCTGTTATACCCAAGGAGGTTGACACACAATAAATGCTAAGCTTGCACTTCCGGATAAGACGAGACCAAAAGGCCGTCAAATCGGCGTGTCAATCATGAAATATTCTAACCGTTTGCAGCTTCAATTAAATTATTTTAGTACAAAAAAAATCGAGTTAATAATCATTTGATTCTGGCCCACATTTTTACCGAAATGTTTAGCGCCGTTTGAACTTTGAGAGTGGGATGTTGTTGGGTTGAGCTGATGAAATATTTCTTGATTAATAGATCCATGTGGCAAACCGGCTGACATATGGCGCGCGAAGCAGCTGGGAACGGTACCTGCGGCATCCCCTACGGCCATTAACATATTAGAAGCTTTTGTGCAGTCAGACAGTCGGACTTCATCTTGAGCCCCAGCACAGAAAGACAGCACCCTAGAGCTGTTTGATATAGGCTTTCAATAATGCATTAGTCTTCAATTTGCAAGGGAGCTGTTCATGGTGCTGAAATATAGCAGCTAGCGGAGCCCCGCTTCAAGTGGATTTCGGTGGAGTGCCGCTGTGATATCATATTCTAAATTTAAAGTAATAATATTTAAATACATAGGAAAATAGAAACCAAATTCCAAACTCTGTATCTAAATGTGTAATTGTACATGGTATTTTTTTTTAAATATACGTTTAAAAGATAGCGCTACAGTCAATTAAATGTTAAAATTCATGTCAGTCACACAATGACATACATTAATAGATTTACATTTTAGCGTTGAAAGGATGATCCCGAATGAACTCGTGGTGAAATCCACAAGAGACCAAAAAAGAATGTTTATTGTTCATAATCATTACGTAACCACATCTGCACGCCTAATATGACAAATGCAGCAAGGGAAATTTGACCTTTAAAGAATCCAGCAGAGAAAGCAGCTTTCGACTCCTGACTGATTCGTCTACACACACACATAACGCGTTACGAAGTTCCACAATCATCCACGCACGCTAGCTAAGTTGCCCACAAGAGTTCAAATGTATTTTCTATGCAGCTAACAAATCGAATAGAAACTTTTAGAAACTTTAAACAAGGCAGTTTTGCAAAACAAAAGAGGAACTGTTCAAATTCAGAATCCAGGAGACATTTGGCTTTTCCATAGCACGGCTATCGTTCCCCCAAAACCGAGGAGCAATACTTCTGCCTAAATGAAAAATAATATATCTCCTTACTCACGCCAATGCTTCGCTCTGTAGCCAAAAGCCAAACAGGACCAATAAATGCGTATCTTTTTCCTGGCTCTACAGCTGCGACCGCTCTCATCAGCTGCCTGCATGAAAACCCCGATAGCTGTCTGAAAATATTGCATTTTATATCAGCAAAGCGCGATTAATATTGCATCACCTGCATTTAACATTTCGTTTTAAAAGGCAGAAAGCGCGAGGCCCCTCTCAACGTGTCCTCCAGTAACACGCGTTTGGAGATTTTTTTTCCTCAGTCGTTGATCAATGAGAGTAAACAAACATTTATATTGAAATGTTTTTTTCATGTCATTTGTGTGTGTGTGTGTGTGTGTGTGTGTGTGTGTGTGTCTCTGTGAGTATGTCAGGGGAGGCTCCAATGTTGCTATTCACTTCCTTTGACACTGTTTTGAGACGAGCGACTCTCCCGTTTCATTAAATGTTTATTGGCACTTCAGTTGGGCTAGGCACAAAACTCCCCCTCAAAGCTTCCGGTTCCAGTGTTGCTTTATATCTGACATTATTTGGAAGTATAGTATTTGGGTCGGGCAGGGTTGGGCTTTGCTAGACTATTTATAACTCCATTCTGTCACTATGTTTGGATTTTGAAGAAGGCCTGCCGAGCCTCCCACAAACGGAATTTGATACCGGGGCTACAGTCACAGAAATACCGTCAGATGAATCATGCATAGGATATAAATGCAGCCAAGTCCAAAAACACAACAGCGGCCTACCTGTGTTAATCTTCCAATGAATCACTTATCCCATTAGTTGTTCATTTGTTTGGAAAATGCTGGTATAGGATCCAATGCAAAATTTGCATCGCAGGGGCACCTCCCATTAGACTACAGACAATAATTACTCCTGATTTTAATTAGTGCCTTGTTGTATTCCGTTTATTAATTTTCCAGATCTCAGCGCATGAATTATTTAATAAACCGAATCAAGGGTATTTCAATTTAGCAGCGAGAGAACAACCGCACTAGACAAGTAATCTAGATAGAAACATCGAGTTCACGTTTACAAGATTGTTATTATTATTGTAAGTATTAGTAGTGGTGGTGGTAGCAGCAGCAGCAGCAGAGTAGTAGTAGTAGTAGTAGCAGCAGCATTAGTAGTAGGCTACAAATAAAACAGTCATGTTTTGTTCCTCTTTTTTTCACCTTTTATTAGACATTTAAAAACATCAGGTTTATTCTCTGTTAAAATGATTTCTAAAAAATACTTTGGTCCTATTTCCAATAGGCTCCACGATTTAGTGTATTCTGAAGTCTCATAAATACCAAAGCTTTCTTAAATCAAATGAAGAGCCAATTTGCGCTGTCATTCCGTATATTAATTAAATGTGGTGTGGGTTGGCCATAGTGTTCGTGCTGTAGTGCAGTCTAAAGTCTGGTTCTCAGTCTAGACAGAGGATTCAGCAGACAACAACACGGAATCAAATAAAATATTAATACCCACATCAAGCATGGGAATATTGTAACAGAATAGCAAATGAACTTACCCTAAAAACCCGTCTTATTATTAATACTAATAATAATAATAATAAACAGTAATAATAATCATTATCATCAGATGAGTCCATCCTTCAACTACATTAGCAACTCTCAGACCTTCTGCTCCGCAGTCCATCCGGTTAACGACCGTGTGTAACTATTCCAACTTCATTTTGCTGCTGCTGATATCTAGACTAGCTGCTAGCTGGAAAGAGTTTTTGGCGACTGTGCATTATGTGTGTACACCAAACTTATCGGCCTGTATGAACAAGCAACTCTGAATTTGAAGTCTATATCAGTGGGGGGGGGGGGCATCTTTCTCGTTACGATTTAAGTGTTCATCTGTAGTAGACTGCATACATGGCCTTCTACAAGGCTTCATGACAGATGACCATAATAAAGGTGCACTGAAAGTTTAAACTAGCAATACTACTACTGCTACTACTTAATCATAATAATAATAATATATAAAAGAAAAATATGTATCATTTGCACACACTGAACCCAGAAGACAGCTCTTTTTTTTCCTTTTCGTTCATTTATTTAGAAGATCGCTAGGAACTCAGATCCCTCTGCTTGGTTTTGGCTTACAGAATGATGGACAGAAGATGGAGTGAGTGAACGTAAAACTGAAAGAGAGGACAACAGAGGAGACAACTCCACGAACGGATGGGTGCACAGGTATGAAAGTGTGACACACATGTGGCCTCGTTGTAAACATACGTGTGCACAAAATAAATTATTACTTACACAAACTTTTTTCTTTAGTCATTTTTTTCTTTTAACAATTAACACGACAAACAACGTTGTGTCAATGTGTGAAAACAGGCATTTAACAGTGATTTTACACCATCCACAAAGGCCTACCAGTAGATACTCTATGTAGTGCTTTTTTTTTTTGTAAATGCATAGAATGTTTGCACTGCAAACCAAAATATACAAAAGAAATAAAGATTCTCTTTTATGATCTTCCAGAATACATTTTCCCCTCTGAACGTAAAGTATATTGTCTGAATCATGCGAGTGTTAAATATTTCCATCATTGGACATTTTCGTTGGGCAACAAACGCCAATGACAACAAAATATTGAAATCTTTTTGGATGAAAGAAATTTGGACTCGTCTTATAGCTCTGAGAGCAAGTGTTTTCGTTTGTATATATACAAAAATTGTTCTAATATAATCTAACCAATCTAAACAACAGCAAATTCAGTGCAGATTCAAAATAAACACGTGTGGTGAAGGACAACTTCAGTTTGCCCTCTGAGGTGAAAAGGGACTCATAATATATCTCTACTGCCGTGCCTTTTTCACTTTAATATCCTCCAGTTAGACAGACCTTTGGAACACGAAATGAGAGAAGTCGTTGATAATTGGTTAAGACTGATATTATGGAGTCTGCTTTTGGACATATCCAAACTCGGTAGCATCCGAACACTTTTACAAACAGATAAATAAATACATAAATATTTAAGTAAATAAATAGATAAATAAATACATAAAATCAGTAAAACAACATAGCGCTAAACAATGAGGTAATCCTTCCATGGCTGTTTTGATATTTTTAAAATAAGTGTTACTGGAAAAAAGTAACTCGATAAAAGTAAAGCTTAACTTCATTTAGTTTCGCAATCTTTTTTTTCTCCAAAAGGCAGAGAACACTATGACTGTTTTTGTATCATCAGAGCAACTGTGAAATTAGTTGGTCTGAATTACCTGTTATTTGCATACTTCACATTCACCAGTTTCGTGAAAATAAATCGGTGGGATTATCAAACCTCACAAAACCGAGTAAGAATCATATTTGTCTGTAGCCACACCGCTTTGAAAATCTTCCGCGTCAAAAGCAGACCGAAAACGATGTTTGTGTGTATGTTCCTTGGTCCCCAAATTCAGTCCAAACAACACGTGTGCGTCCATCAGTGCGTCGCAGAAAATTTCAACCGCTTCTGTTTTTGTCTTTGGTTACAAAACCATACCCGCACTACGTTCTTTTTCAGGTCCAACTTTTCTGCTATCGCTGCTATTTTCTCAGAGGACGGTCGGGGTTGTACGGCAAAGTAAGCCTCCAAAGAACGTTTCTCTGGCGCTGCTATCGACGTTCGCTTTCGCTTCTTCTCGCTTCCATTGAAAAGGTCGGGTTTGTTCATTTTATCTCTCTGGGCACCCTCGGCCTCCTCCAGCCACGCCTGAAGAATGGGTTTGAGCGCGATCATGTTGTTATGCGACAGAGTTAACGATTCGAATCGACAAATGGTACTTTGGCTAAGCGAGCCCACACCGGGAATTTTCAGGTTAGCTAGGGCACCACCAACGTCCGCCTGGGTAACCCCGAGCTTGATCCGTCTCTGTTTGAAACGCTCAGCAAAAGCCTCTAGCTCCCTTGGGTCTGTGTCCGAGTCAGTGATTGAGGGCATTCCATTGTTATTGAGTCCGCCCTGACCACCGCCATGGTGTCCGTGTCCGGGCAAGAGCCCGTGATGTGTTAGGGGCGAATTCATGTTCATAGCAGCCTGGTGAGAGAGGTGGCTCAAGCCGTGCATGTGCGAGTGTGGGTGACCCGAGGAGGAGATCAGACCCCCGCCGGCCCCACCACCACCGCCTCCGGCCCCGTCGTGTGCGCTGCTCATGAGGGAGAGCGACTGGGAAGTGATATGGTCCATGAGGTCCGGAGGTTCCAGGTTCTGGTGGGGGTGGTGGTGGTGGTGATGGTGATGGGCCAGTGGCACGGTGGAGTTCGAGCATCCCACGCTGTTCATGGTGTGGTAGGTCGCGTCCGGCTTGAACGGGTGAGTCTTGCCCTGAGACACCGCGATGTCCACGGCCGCCAAAGCTTCGGCGCGGGCCAGCAGAGTCTCATCCAGACTTGCAAATATGTTACTCTGCAGCTACAGTCCAAGAGAAAGCGGTGGAGAACCAGAGAGATAGAAAAGCAACAGAGAGGAGCAGGCAGATACACAGAGAGAGAGGGGAGAGAGGGGAAAGTAGAGAGAAAAGGAGGTTGAGGAGGAAAAAAACAGGAATAAATGGATATGTCAGCTGGGGAATACTGTCAACACATAACACATAGAGAATATTCCTTTTAGAAGCTTCGAGTCATAAAAATTAATACAAAAAAGGGTGAAGTCGGAGCCTTCACTGAGCATGGCTTTCAAAAAAGATCACAGGCGTTTCAGATGATTGCCGTGGAATACATGAAAAAAACATTAAGCGCGCGGCTTGGCAGAATGTGCCTTGCAGCGCTGTACAGTTTCCACGCGCCTCGTCTACCGGAGAGGGACAGCGAAGGAAGTTTTTTAGGGGGTTCTTTACCTGTGGAGTTTGCAGACAGGCTCTTCGGATGGCTTCTGAGCTGGAATGCAGAGTTGTGTACTTGTGCTCCGGTAAGCTCGGATGCATGGCGAAATGCGCCTGTTTGCTGTTCATGGACATCATGTTTGCGAGCTTCTTCTCTTCAAAATCAAATAGATAAAGTGCCCGAGAGTCGAGGGAAGAAAACAACAACAGCAAAGGAACTGTCGAGAAAAAAAAACAAGTCGAATAAACAAATCCCCTTTTGGTGTGTGGGTATGTGTGTGTAAGTGTGTGTGTCCGGCGGTAATGATGCGCAGCTTCAAGCCCACGAGATGCAGCGGAGATGCCTGCAGTCTCTTGGTCGCGCGTGTCTGTCTGCCGCTCGGCAGCGCGAGGGATGAGAAGTGCTCTAACACCTGAGCCCTTCAGATCTCGTCAAGCAAGCGCGCCTTCTCTCGCGAGACATGGAACGGTGCAGCCTGACAGATAACGGGCCCGCTTCGAGCGCAAGTGACTCTCGCCTCTCCTTCTCCCCCACTCTCCCTCTTCTGTTCTCATCTCCTCCCGTCCTATCCTCTTCTCTTCTCCCCTCCGGCCCGGACGAGCACGAATATGAGGACGGCAAAGGGCTCTACACCTGTGGATCAACTGCGCATGCGTATTCACCGGAATATAATTACGTTTCAATAAAAGAAATCAAAGCTATTTGAACCACGTGTGTTGATAAGGCTGTTTGAGTTTTATTTTAGTTTTGTCGTTTGGGGATTTTTTTTTTTTTTGTGATACCAACGGTTTTGACAATGTAAAGTTAAATAAATTAAATTATGAGGCTCATGAAAAATCATATCATATTTTTCTTATTTCCTTAATTTCTTTTTTCAAATAGCAGGCCATTTTCGTTTGGAAACGCCAAGTCAGAATGAGTCAGACATATTTTGGCAGTTTGTTAAGTAGGACTTGTCTAGATGTACATTTAATTAAATTTGTATACGTATATATATACACGTATTTCCTTGTAGGCTACTGGCCGTTGCCTATTCTTAAGGTTTCTGGGACCAGATCTCCCAAATAGCCTGAGACACAGAAAGCTACAGAGGTCTTCTGCACCATTTACAAGACTGTCATTACTTTCAAGCCGAAGAGCAGCCGTGCCGTGTCAGCCATGTAAGCTGGAAATGACTTCTAAAGATACTCATCTCTCATATGTAAAATGGCGTATGCCCGCGGGCCAGTCCGGCAATTAGGGGCTACACAGAAGAAATCGTGTTATTTTCCTTGCCCAAAGCTGACTTCAAAAGCACGTCACGCTACTGCCAATGCGTTAGAGAAAATGTTGACATTGACGCAAAGGCAAGACAGCGCAAAGACCTTTATCACAAAGGTTGTTGTGCAACACGGCACAATGCTTTAATTTAGTATGCAAATTTAACGATATCATGTATATTTCACAAACCTCTTATCACTGCATGAATTTTTAATTGGCTAACCGTGGTGCGTTTGAACAAATGAAGCGTTAATTCATTTGGATGTATTAATTCCTTTAAAGACTGTGTACAAGGTTACGGTGGATATTAAATCAATTTGTTTAGTGCTCATCCGGCGATGATCACGTTTTAATGACGGGCGCATAAAAGGCCCATTTGTTTCAGTCGAGCCACCATAAAGATGCGCGTGCCAGTGGATCACTATAATGACATAAAGGTGACGATTGTTGAACCGGTATGTGCGAGTTACCAGATTGTAGATACGGTGCAGGGCGAAAGCAGAATTACACGTGAACTTCTGTCCTTTTGAAGGTATATTTATGCAATGAAGTCACTGGTTTGCAAGTTTGAGGAAACTAGAAATTATTTAAATGTGCATCATTAAAAGATTTAAGAAGTTTGCCAATATTCCTGTGCATTGTTAAGACCTTGTTTATGGGTTTCAGACGTTTGTAATTTACAGGCCCTGGAAATGTAAAGGAACAGGTACTGTGTTCTGTCTCAGGAACCAGATTCATGAGACAGAACACAGAGAATTAATGAGAAGTATTCTCTTTGGTTCCCTCAAGTTCTTAAGTAACAGAAACAGAGGGGAATCTTGTGTTCAAGTTGTATTTAAAGATGAGGATGATTGAAAGAAGTAGTGAGACAGCTTTGTACTTGGCTAAAACAGATACCAATGTTTTAGAATAGTTAGAAATTGAAGGTCATCATTTAGTGCTTTTATTTTTCTTGTTTCATTAAAAAATACTCAGCTTACAATAAAGCATGGTTATGGATAGACTGGTGCTGAAATGTCACTGGGTACAAAAACATTAAAAAAAAAACATCTGACATCAGTAAAGAACAAAAAGATTGTATAGATCATGACTGTCTAAACACTCATTTAAAATGGTTTTAAACCATCCATCATTCAATTTCAGCTACCAGCTAAGCTTTCAAAATTGGCAACAGGAACCGAGAAGATCCTCACAAAAAATATCTGCATGATCTGTAGCATATGTGAAACACTGTGACCTTAAACGGAGCTCATTCCAACTCCGCTCAAGACCTTTAAACACAAATATCCAGCCATGTTTCTTTTGCTCAGACTTACTTTTAAGTTTCACTATAAAGGCAGACTGTCTACTGAAAGCTAGATTTAGGTTCGTAGCTGAACGTGATCAAAAGCCTAGAGGCTTTCTCAGGCTCCTCTTTCAGAGGAGCACATTCACCACTGGATGTCAGGGAGGGAAGAGGGGCATTCAGCTGGGTTTGGACAGTTTGGAGGGACTGGAAGTAAGAGGGCCGCTAGGACACCTGCGTTTGGTCACCTGAACGACCTGGGCTTCCATCACTGATGGTGGTGGTGATGATGATGATGATGATGAGGACCTTATCTCGACAGAGGTCATAGGGGTCACCTCAGCTCTCTCTAGTAATCTCTGCCCACTCTCCTGTGCGTCAGCCCCCAGCCTCAAGGTGGCATCTCTCCCAGTGGTGTCAGTCTGATCTAATATGCCCGATTCACACTCTGTGCCAGTGGTCAGCTGGCCACTGCTGTGCCCTGCAGTGGACACAGTCAAACGAGAGCCTGTGCCACTTGGGCCTTCATCGTCAGAGATCAGAGAGTCCAGTTCACTCATCTTGTCCTGGTACGCCGCATCCATACAGGCTTCACTGGAGGCCCCTAGGGTATCTGTGACATTGTGAGCGACATTTGGAGATTCAACTGTGCCGTTTGCTCCCCTGAAGGACTGTTTGGTCATCCACGGCGCCTCCCGCAGGTTGTTTTTGGAAGCGGCAGGTTTTTGCTCAGAGGCTGTTGGGGCCACACTAGGGCCACACCCGTCGAAGCTTAGCTTGCGCAGGTAAGAGAGGGGGCCACGCCCCTGGTCACACCCACGCCTCGCCCTCCCCTCGCTCTGCAGCAACGGGCTTCTCAGGCTTAGGCTGCGAAGAGCTGAGGAGGGTGTGGTTGGGCTGCCAAAGCCAGCAGAAGGCAGATAGCCATCAGTGCCTACTCCTACGTCCCCACCCACTTTGTGGGGACTGGCGGCGTCTCTGAGCAGTCGCTCGGACGTCGTCAGCAGGAGGCCCTTGTTGCCGCCGAAAGAAGACGTCGCCCCGCACAAGTCGGTGTGCACGGACGTCTCCTCCATCTCACTCAAGCTCCTCCTCATGGCGGTGATCCGATCGCCATGGGGACGACCCACCTCACTCTCCTCAGCGCGAGTGCACTCGGAACGGGCGTCCTCTTTGGGCCCGGGGGCATCTGCGCTGGGCTCCACCGCCTGGTCCCTCTGCGCCTCCAGCTCTTCGATGAAGTGGTCGCTCCGCTCCAGGGCTCTCTTCAGATGAGCCACGTCACGCTCAAGCTGCTGGACCTTCGCCTCAAGAGCAGCCACTGTGTACCTGCCATACCTGAGGCACATGCAACACACACAAGTTACATAAATGACAATTGTCAAAGTGGTCAAATGTATCCTATATATGGTGCTTCATTAGACTCTATAAGTGTCTCCAGATCGTCTTATCTGGGTTTATTTCACAATAATAACCAGCATGCTCTACATTATATCTTAAATTACCGCCATTAAAAAGGAAGTTATAGAGGAGAGAGTCCATTTTATAACACTACTCACTTCTGTGGAGAGCGGCTCTCCACCTCAGCCTTCAAGCGCATGTTCTCCTGGACAAGGTCCACGTTCTGGGCTCGCAAGGTTTTGTTCGCCTTTGGGTGGGGAGAGAGAGAGGAAGAGATAGATACACATTTGCTACTCCATTTTTCTTGAGTCAGCCATATCAGAGACATGAAGCCAATAGCACAGTCCACGCCTGGCATCCTTGGCCAGTGTTTCACCTCACAGGAGAGTTGATATGACAACCCATGTATGGACTGTATAGGAGGTACAGAGGGCCCGACCCTGAACCTGACTAAGCTATTTTAATGGCCTATACATGAGATTGGTGTAGAGAACTCTACTTCCATAAACATACTTTTTTAAAGTAATTATTTACTTCTGCATTGTGCTCCTGGTCTTATTCCAACACTATCTGAGTTTTAAGTTACTATGTTGCTAAATACCAGTTTAACCAGGTAAAACGCAAACACCACAAACTGAAAAAAAAGAGCCCAAAAGACCAAAGAAATTAAATACCATTTCTACAATCAGTTTAATCCCTGCCCTATCTGTTTATCATCCATTTTCCCACTGTATCTCTGAACATGACTGCAGTGTTTTGACAGAGACATTACATTCAAATAGTTGACTAGTTGGAAATGTCAAAATCAGCAAAAATATTTCATCCTAGAGAAATAAGTATACCAGTAAAGTAGTACCAATTGTTTTTATTACATTATTTTATTTATTGACAACAAATGAAGAAAATAGAATCCTGGAATGGTAAAAAATGTATGTTTTCAACATCTGTTTACAGATGCAACTCCTAATCAGCGTCCGGGGACCTTACCTCTCTCAGCTTCTCCGCATCCTGTTTGACCTTCTCATAGAGGTCGGTGGCCGCTCGCAGCTTGCTGGCCCATTCCTCCAGCTCAGTGGGGTCGAGGCCCCGGTCCTCGCCGTGGGACACCGATACGGCACGGGGCTCCGAGATCGTTTCAAGTTGCGTCTCAGCAGCGCGGTTTTTGTATCGCAGCTGCTCATTTTCCCTCTCCAGGCTCTCGATTTCATCCTGAGGAGAGCCGTTTGGCACGCCACGCCGAGCGTTAACGAACGACAAAAAGAAGGAGGTTGAGCTCATCAGTGGAACACAGCATCAGCAAAGCAAAGTTCACATGATCAAGTACTAGGGAGCACTTTACAAAGAACATGGCTGCCCACAACTGCATTTCAAAAAAAGATTACACAAAAAATCTACAGTGTTTATCTAACCTATATCATATGACATAACCAAAAAGTAAGCATATGCAGACCCAAATCATTAAGTAAATAAGGGGTATATAGGGAAGCTCCCTTCTCCTTATCGTTTAATGTTCAATTCAACACATAATGCGGACCAATATCCTGTGTTTAATGTTCTTTTGTGGTGTGCATGCATCAGATTTGTAGCATGGTATTTGCAATGTTTTTAATTATTTCCCTTTGAGGATCATTAAATGTACACGTTCTACCTGTCTGTCTATCTATCTGTCTATCTATTTGTCTATCTGCCTTTCTACCTACCTGTCTATCTATCTAGCTGTCTTTTGGTTCAAATATCTGCCTTACTATATACCTATCTATTTATCTATCGATCTGTTGTCTGGTGTTAAAGTTGCGATCTAGAGTCATCTCTGCAAAGAGTGTAATCACCATGCTGCATACTTTCTATATTATATAGAAGTGACAATAAAATGTTTTCCACTGGAAAAGTGAACATTGGTTTCTTTAACACGTCAGCAGTTCAAAGAGAGAGAGAGAGGGACTGGAGGACTGGAGAAGACGGAAAGGGTCAGGTAATTTACCTCATACCCCTTCAGCAGCAGCTCTCCCCTGCTCTTCCGGAGACGTCTCTTCATGGTGGGGCTTTCAGGGGCATCGCTTTCATTTGTCGCCCCTGTTGAGAGGGGAAAAAACATTCTTAAAAAACGTGTTAAAATATTCGTTGGTGACGCAAACACACCATTTAATACAGTAAAAGCTCTCCTACCACCCCAAGATTGTGATACATTAAAGTCATCCATATATCCATATGTTGTTTGTAACTGTATGTGATTTTATGGATGATATTTATAAATGGAGTGAAGTATATTTGACCATATGAGTAGAGCCTAATAAAGTGAAGCTTCTGAGATTCTGCATCAGTTTTAAAAGCCTTGATTTGTAGAGTAAATGTGAGCACAGACACGCAACCACACAGACATTTTAACAGCAACATCACGTGAACAAAGTTAGCCTTTCTTCAGACCTCTCACCTATGATCTCCTTGCAGGGGTTGTCAGGCGTGATGGGCACCCTGCAGGTAGGGCATTGGCTTGCCACGCTAAGCCACACGTCCATGCAGACAGAGCAGAACACATGGTGATTGCAGCAGACCACCGGTTGTCGAACCTGCATTGAAAAGTGTTGTAAGGATAGCATCATAGGTACTGCCAGGACTTTTTCCTTCAAACATACAATTGATAAAACTCAAACTGAGTTCTCACCTACAACTGACAGAGATCTTACAATCGATGATGAATGACCCTGCTTGCCCAGGTAATTTTATCTGCCTCTGAAAGACATCGCTGGTGCAACTTGCGGGCCTATCACGCGTTTAATCCACATCTTTAAGAGACTTTTTAACACTTCAGTTCAGCGTATTTAAAGAAGCCGGGATCACGTAAAAAGTAAGCTATCGGAAGGTCTTAAATATTGACTTCTGAAGAAGGCACACTAAATTTGTTTTGTAACAATAAGGATTGGAAATGTGTGTGTTTAACTTGCAGGTTTGACGGTTTGCCCAGACAAAAGTTGTCAGTGAAAAATACGTTGCTTCAGCCAAACGACAAATAGTTCTTTGATACAATGTTTGGATGTGGAGTTACTTTGTCTAACAAAGTCTTGTAACATTATTCGCCACATGGTTGCTTAAGCGGAACTCACAACTGAGTGGATGTAGTATTGTACATATTGCCATAGGCTTCGCTCTATGTAGGCTACTGTGCAGAAAGCACAATTAAACACAATGGCAAACTCAGCTGCATACTGTATAATAGCCTGTTTGGGGTTTCAGGTCTAACTGTGACATGTAACCATGGCTGATCTGCTCTTTATTAACATAGTTTGCTAAACATCCGTGGCTTGTTTCCTCTCTCCAACAGACTGTCTTTAAAAAAAAAGCTAACAAACGTTAGCTGGCTAGCAGGATAGACGCAGACCTGTAAAATGTTTCAGCGTCAAGAACTCTGACACACGCGAGCGTATTACCTTTCCGAGGCAAATCTGGCAAGAAATCGGTAGTGTTAAGGAGATGGTAACGTTTTGGTAGTTTTGTGCCATAATATTCCACAACAGCGACCACCCAATACACTGAAGTTGCAGACAGAGCGAATGAAAGTCCCTCCACTGCAAACAAAGCAACGCCTCCCATTGCAGATAAGTACGGAGAGCTGTGAGGGAGAAACTTAATCTTGAATCCCGAGTTCATGAACACCTGAAAATGATAAATGGACTTTTCGGGTTTATCTTACTCTCAGTGCAAAGACAGACGGGAGTATAATTTTTGCATTTTTATGCAGCTATATAGGACTAAACAAGGGTAGACAAAATAAGAAAAGCATTTTCCACTTTTACTGGGCGACACACATTCTGGTGCAAAACGCTTAGGAACATATTAGCTGCTGTTTATAAAAGGAAAACACATGTCAAAGTACAATAATTTATTGTGAAATCATTACAAAATTAAATGACCTTACATACCTATCTTGCAGAGAGGCATTTGCAGCAGACTACCAGACCACATCGTCAGCTAACTCAATTAGAATTGAACTGCCGCAAAACAATCTTGTAGGCTACATTGATTACATCAAGCCGCCCGTCAGTACTTCCACTACACTGCTGTTATTAGCTGTGAGACATTCCCTTTAACATGCCCGGGTGCCTCGGGCCAGGCTCAGAGTCCTCACAAAGGGTTCAGGAACGCGCAGCAACACACGCTTCATCTCCGTGAAACCAACTTCAACAAAATGTTGTTAAAGAGTAGAGCAGAAAAATGTCAATTCACTTGGTGTTTGCAGCAAAGTAAAGACCCCGCGACGACCAAGGGAGAACCACAGTCCTGGAGAACTGGAATTCTTTTGAATCTATTTAATTAATTTAGTTTCCTGTAAGGATTTAGTTTATTTCAGTAGTGAGGTCACTATTGAAAATACATGTTCCTCGTTCATGCATAACCCCCTCCCTCCTAAAACACCTAATACAGAGCTAGTCAGTTATGTTGCCTGCCTTCCTCCTATATTAGAAGAGCAAAAACGATCTAATGCTTGATTGAAATCTAGTCATTTCATGTCTGAGAACAGCTAAATATTATTTTGAAGAACAGCATTATTGAGTATATGATCATCTCTTTTGTTATGAACCATGGCCATATGTCTGTATGGCCGTGTCTTTCCGATGAGGAAAGGAAGGGGGGGTTGCAGCATTCAGAGTTCAGTGTTCTGGTTTCTGCCAGCATCATATTTCAGCAGAATATGTTCCGGACGACGCTTTGTAATCGCTCAGTCATTAATTGGTGACAGTCAATTAATCACAGCCGGTTCATACTCCAGCCCCTATTGATCTCGTCTGAGGCCTTATTTTTCATCCTTAAATGGCATGGACGCCAGATTTGACCAGGGGCGGGCCAAGCAGAGGGTGGCAAGGCGATGACCCATCCGGGGGGGCTGAACGCGTGTGGGCCCCGCATCCCTGCCGAATAGCATCTTTACCATTTGGGCTGGAAAGGTTTAGACTGCCCTAAGAGCAGGGCCACGTGGGGCCTCTCGCTCCGTCGATCTGCTGACCTTTTCTGTTTAAAGCTTAATCACTGACAAATGCTTACATTAATTAGCGCTCACTCGCCTGCTCCCTGCTCACTCACTCGTGCACTCGTTTGCTCGCCTCCTCAACCCCACCCGGCCCGCCACCCCACCTCCACCACCCCTGCACCCCTGGCATAACAGACAGAGTGACATGATTACCCCCACTCTCTCACACACACACACACACACACACACACACACACACACACACACACACACACACACACACACCACTGAGCTTACACTCACCCACCCACCACTGAGCTCACACACACACACACACACACCAGTGAGCTCTCTCTCACACACACATCCACTCACACAAACACACACACACACACCAGTGAGCTCACACACACCCACAAACACACACACCAGTGAGCTCTCACACTCACACACACAGACACACACACACACACACTAGAGAGCTCACACACACACACACACACACACACACCAATGAGCTCACACACTCACACACACCAGTGAGCTCTCACACACACACACACACACACACACCAGTGAGCTCTCTCTCTCTTACACACACACCCACACACTCTGCTGCTTGCACACTTTCTGTGTGAATTTATGGTACTAAACAGAATAGATCTGTGTGCGTGTGTGTGTGTGTGTGTGTGTGTGTGTGTGTGTGTGTGTGCATCTGTGTGTGTGAAAGCAGATTATACACCTCTCAGGGTGGTGCAGACATCCTGCTCCACCCTCCTGCAGGTTTAGCGAATTGATTAGGGCCAACCCTGACGGCGATCACTGTGGTGACGAGGAGAGCACCATGGCGATGAGAGGGTCTCCACGGCGATGGGGCCCATCTCCTGAGTGACTCTCTCTCCACAGGTCTGCGTTTGGGCAGGAGAGCAGCTGGTGAACTCCTGCGGTGCCCTTTAACTTCAGCTCTCTCCATCCTTCAGAGCGAGAGAAATCAGGACGAATCGGGCGGTGTGGATAATGACCAGATACAGAGATAAGTTTAATCTTTTAGTCTCTCTCATATTTCATTTTCTTTCCATGTCCACATATAAATCATGTATTATAACCTTGTTTAAACACCCAGGAATGGAGCATACACACTTAGAAAAATGTGCACATTCTCTGTGCCGTAAGTATTTCTGAAAAAATCTGTTCTGAATCTAAATGAGTATCGATGTAAACTCGATTTGGGTATTTGAATAAAATGTTGCTGAAACAAAGAGGCTTGAATGTGTGAAGTTAACATTAAAGCTCTGAAAGGAGACTCCAATGAAAAGGCCACTGATGACGTATTGTAGGTATGTAACTAACCTGGTGTCTGCTCCTGGCATCCCTCGCTTCTGCCCCCGTAGTCTATGTAGTTTTCTGTCTCCCTCACATTTTTTCAGTTTTTATACCGTATCTCTGCATATTTCTCTGGCTCTTGCTATCAATTTATTTCATGCCTCCATTCAACATCCCTCAATCCCTCCATCCCCCCGTGGGATGAAATTAAAACCATTAGGCTGTAGTGAGAAGAATCAGCTGGATGACAGTTTGTTAATTTGTTTCATGCAAAGCCATGTAACCCCCTCCTCAGCATGCACACGTCTAAACACACACACACACAAACACACACACATGACAGTCCTAGCCTAACCCCAAACCTGCCATACACGCACACAGAAACATAACTGAAACGTATTACTCACAAACTTATTGTCATAAACCAAAATATAGTCCACCTACCCTAGCCCTAACCTAACGCTACCCTCCTACCGTAGCCCTACCCTAACCCTACACTCCTACCCTAGCCCTAACCTCACGCTACCCACCTACCCTAGCCCTAACCTAACGCTACCCTCCTACCCTAGCCCTAACCTAACGCTACCCTCCTACCCTAGCCCTAACCTAACGCTACCCTCCTACCGTAGCCCTAACCTAAAGCTGCCCACCTACCCTAGTCCTAACCTAACGCTACCCTCCTACCCTAGCCCTAACCTAACCCTACACTCCTACCCTAAATGTACCCTCCTACCCCACACACACCCAAAGCAGAAGAGGCCCTTTGGCTATGAAGTGGCTTGTGTGTCTCCTCTCTCCCATATCTCTAGAGAATCGCGTAGGACAAAGGGAGGGGTGGTGGTGGTATTATGGTAATGCTATCGCTTACTGCCCCCAACCCCTTCATATTACTCTCCTGTCCCCAGCATCTTTAGCACAGCTGGGCAGGCACATCATTACATCCACTGTGGCGATCTGTTCAGAGAAAGAAAGAAAGAAAGAAAGAAAGAGAGAGAGAGGAACTGGCAACCATAAGGGAGCAGTATACATATATCACGTGCAACATGATTAAAATCAAATGGGTGTGGGAGAGTGGAAATAAAATGCAAAACTTGTTATGAACACCTTATATCAAGTGCTGTCAGAATGGACAATCATTTCTCCCTTTGTCTTGCTGTCCAAAGCTCATGGCACAGTAGGTTTTGCATTTTGAAGGGCACATGCAGGTGAAGAGAGGTTGTAAATAAGACTGTAAACAGGGTCTATTCTCTAGCGTGTCATAAGGACAAATATCCTGTTTACAGTGTCATGTGACTGGGAGGAAATTAAACCTGTCTTACACTGGACACCGTCATTCCATTATTCAAGGTCTTACGAATGCAATTGTTTTAACTGTATATAATATATATATATATATATAAATGATGATTGCTCCTTAAAAAAACCCGTAATAGATCAAATAAATTAATTGAGTTATTAAATGAGCTAAAAATATTTTATGTTAATTTTCTTGTATTTCTTGTTCTTCTTTTGTTTTTGCTATTCTGTGGTCCCTGCTACCTTAGCAGGTTGTTAGATTGAATCTAAATGGTACGCATGTGATTATAGGTCTTAAAAGATAACGCAGAGATCCTTTTAGCTGCCAGCTAATTTGGAACACATAAATACATATAGAAATGTATATTATTCTGGTATGAAAGAAGTGTGTGTCTGTGTGTGTGTGTGTGTGAACGTGTGAGTGTGTGTGTATGTGTGTGTGTGTGTTTGTGTGTTTGTGTGTTTGTGTGTGTGTGTGTGTGTGTGTGTGTGTGTGTGTGTGTGTTTGTTTGTTTGTTTGTTTGTTTGTGTGTGTGTGTTTGTATGTTTATGTGTGTGTGTGTGTGTGTGTGTGTGTGTGTGGTTTTGTATGTTTATGTTTGTGTCTGTGTGTGTGTTTGTACGTGTGTGTGTGTGTGTGTGTGTGTGTGTGTGTGTGTGTGTGTGTTCTGGCTTGCATTTAGGTGTATGCCCCCATCCTTCGCTCTTCATCTATCACCGTCCCTGACTGCGACTCCATCCTGCTTAAGTGACTGCATTTGCACGCAGGGAGCAGATCTCATTCAGGCCTCTTATCAGATTAGACCTTCAGGAGGGTCAGATCGGTCACTGCCCGATCCACTGGGTCACTCTCATCTGTCAAAAGAGCGCGGCTTATTTATTCATCTATGTCTCTTTTCTTTGGCGTACCAAAAGAACACAACCGCATCAAAGACACAGTGGTGCAAATTCACACATGTGGATGTACATGTACTTCGGAGGCCGAATATTGAAGGAGTATTAAAATGAATTAAGTCGCTTTTTATGTCTCGTTCTCTCGCTCTCTCTCCCTCTCCACTTCTTCTATTTTAAGGGCTGTTTGTAACGTAGCTTCCATTAGGTCATTGATAGACGAAGCAGATCTATTAGAGCACAAGACAGGGGAGGTGGTGGCCTTCTGAATATTCTAAAACGAACTATTAAAAATGCATAGTAGCTCATTATTTTAGCCTTCCATGACCGGACTGGGGGGTAGCCATCCTTTTCTGTCCCCTTTTCTTCATTTTGTCTTTTTAATTGAGGAGCAGCTGAGGGGTACTGGATGGGGGTATGTGCAGTGTAACCGAGCATATGAAGAGGAGGAACTTGATCTGATGAACCTTACGGTACTGGAGAAGGAACACGAGGGGAAGAGGGAAGTGCTAAGCAGAACGTTCTCGTCTCTCTCTCTCTCGTGTTCGTCAGAGTGCTGATGCCTTTTCAGTGTACCTGACAGTGTGTTGTGTCTTGTTGCGCTTGCGAGGCATCTGTTTCGCAATACATACATAAACATACAAGCATTCTCAGACACACACACACACACAAACCAAAGCAGGCACCTCCAGCATGCACCATAAGGCCTTATTAATTATTTGTGGCCACTTGACTTCATATTGTTTAGCCAGTGGCCGGGGTCAAAGATTATAATTACCACTTTGCTGTTTGTATCGTATTCATCTCAACTTGCTTTTAGTGCAGTATTACTCCTGGCATCTCCTCTGTCTTCCTCTCTCCCTCCCTCTCTCCCTCTCTCTCCCCCTCTCTTTCCCTCTCTCTCACTTGCTCTCTCTCCCTCTCCCGTACACAAGACCAAAAGTGCAGGCACATCATTTATTGATAAGACAAAAAGAATGTAATGAAATTATCAATGTTCCTGAATTAATTATGAACATGATTAAGAAAGCTAAAATCTCTGGAGCCAGTCTCTCATTACCCATGCAGTCTTAGGGATGGCTTTCATTCAGGGGAGAGGCGAAAGAGCCCTTCAGCAGCAGACCCTGCGTCGCTGCTCCTCTCGCCCCAGCACAAGGTCCTCTTCCCTGGGCAGCGTCCTGCTCTGGCTCCCCCTGACTCACCCAGCACCGGCTCCAGCCTCTAGCCAGCCAGGCAGGCAGTCGAACAGCTGCTTCTCTAATGGGCTTTTTTCTCATTGCTGAAAGAGTGGCCTGTGATGTGTGTGTGTGTGTATGTGCGTGGGCATGTGGCTATGTGTGTACGTGTGTGTATGGATGTGTGTGTGTGCGACACGCACGCAGCAACCCCTGTGGATGTGAAATCTTCCGCCGTTACCCCTTGACGAGGTCTTGACCTTAACTTGGAAGAGGAAAAAAAAACAGTCATCGCTTAAGGTAAGAGAAGCAACTGTTTAGCTTAAATTGGTTTTTACTGGCATTTTTAACAGTCAACTCTTGTGCACGTTCAACTCTAAAAAATGTCTGCTTAGACACAGCTGTTTTCAAACTTTCCCAGCGCACTGTTTGGGTCCTCCACAGCACCGTAGTTCTGTGTGCATATTGCTGTAGGGTGATGTATCTCTCCTCCTGGCTCTGTGCTTGTGATCTGTGTGATAATTACAATATGTTTTGACAAATGAGAAGCGATTGCTGGTGGTCTCTGGTTTATCATTATCACGCTGGCAAATATGACAATTCAGAAAGCAGCAGTCTGAGTTAGGAGACAGGCACTTAGAGGCTGTTCATTTTAACGCTGTTTCAGCCGTCAGTTGTGCGCAGACGGAGTTAACAAACTGTGGCTTCCAATGAACTGGACTTAATTCATGTGCGAACGCTAGGCTCACAGGATTTAGGCTTCACTGTCAGCTGAGAAATGAATTTGTTTTGGTGCTGAGATTTCTCTCCTTGTTCTGCATAGGCATACACACTAAAAAAATATGATGGCATACATGTGTCTGATATACATGTGTCTCAAGGTTGTGCTGTATTTCACAGTAGTTAGTAGGAACCTTCTAATAGGTTAGATATTCCTAGCAGGCCAATGTAATATTGTGAGTAATATTTCCAAGTACATTATAATTATTATTATTTTTATTATTATTATTATTATTATTATGTGTGGTGATCCTGTGGCTTGATTACAGAGTGATATGTACCATTGCTATTTTTATATTTACCATCAAAACCAGTTAGACCCCACAGCAGATACCTTCTATGAATTATAAATCATCGTTAAGCATTTAAATTTAGATATGAAAAATGTTGGGGCTTTGTTTTATCTTCACGTGACTGTCTTTACAATCTCTCTTCTTTGCTCTACTTATGTGTGTGGGTACAGATTCAATAAGTGAAACAAAGAATAAAGTCTGTAAACACACACACATCAAAATTACTTATTTGTGCTGCCGAAAACTGAACCAAGGGAACTAGTTCTATTTCTCCTCCGCAAATACAAAATAATAAGAGGACATTTTCAAGAGTGATTTTGAATCGTTTCTTCAAACATTTTAATTGTAGAAACTGGACCAAGACCACACAGTGACTCGTATCAAACAATAAGTCCATCTCTCATCTCCCATAGTCCTTCAGCTTACCCTGAGGTCGCGCTGAAAGCTCCAGAGAGACGATGTGGGGTTAATGTGTGCTCTTGGGCCCAAGATTGATCCGGGTATTGGATCACACATAAAGGCTGCCGTTACTGGATATTACCCTGCGCTATCGGCCTGCCTGCTGGGGTTGGGGGTGGGAGGCTGGGGGGGGTAGAATGGAGGGGGGTGGAGTGGGGGCGATAAGAAGTGCTTACCACAGAGGAAGCTCCTACTGGGCAGATACGGTTTCCCAGAGTCCTCAGGGAGGAGCCGCCTCGTGCTGCAAGCTCAGGAACTTTTTACCTCATCAAGTAAATTCTGGCCCTTATCGAGTTACCGGAGGCCGCCGCACTGAACGGCGCAAATATTTAACCGTTGTCATTGGAGGCAAAAGAAAAAAGAGAGAAGAGAGGAGAGAGAGACGAGGGGAGGAGGAAGAGAAGGTCCAGAGAAGAGGAGAGGAAAGGGAGAGAGGCAGCACGGCCATTAAAGTGCATCTGCTCTTTCA
>NC_137922.1:12294815-12302435 GCF_963457725.1 Sprattus sprattus | reverse complement strand
CACACACACAGAGAGACCCTTACAGGCACATGAACACAGAGTCGATGCATGATAACAATGAAAACAGGTAGCATATGGTTGTGAACAGCATCTCTCTTACCTAAGGCCAGTTCTCCAGCTGTGGCCAAAAAGAAGGGGTAAGATCTCTCTCTCTCTCTTTTCTCTCTCTCTCTCTCTCTCCTTCTTTTTCTCTCTCTGTCTGTCTGTCTGCTCTCCATTCTGACTGCTAAGTACCTGATAATTACTATGCCTGTAAGCAATATGTCACTCTACATCTGTACGGGTGTAAAGGCCCTGAACAATTTTTTTTCCCTGTGATATAGACAGTATTATAGAACATATTACATCCCCCAACACACACACACACACCACACACAGACAGAGAGAGAGAGAGAGACACACAGACACACACACACACACACACACACACACACACACAAACACACACACATACACACACACACACACACACACAAACACACACACATACACATACACACACACACACACACACACACACACACACACACACACACACACACACACACACACATACACACATGCACACCAGTCCCAACAACCCTGCCCTATCCCAATCCTGTCTCCTCCACGCCTGTGTGCTTCATGGACAGATCACAACCAAGTAGCAGACTGAGCAGACTGGTACTCTAGCCTTTTTCAATTTTATATATTTTTTTTCTTTCTGACTTCTTTTCAATGTGTATTTCTTTACTTTTTGTTCTTTTCAATTGGCAGGCTCTTCTTTACTCTTTCTGCCGGGTTCTCTCCCTATCTCTCTGCTCTGCTTTCCTCCACCCTCTGCATAGCCAGTCTGTCAGTAAAAGGGGGGGGTCGCTTAAATGCCGTCTCTCTTTCACTCTATCGATCCGGCGGGACTGAGCTGAAGTGGATGAGCAGAAAAAGAGCGAGAGAGAGAGAGGTGGGGGTGGGGGGAGAGCGGAGGGGTCCTTGAGATGTATATCTGTCTCCTCAGAAGGGCATCAGAGGCTCTCACTGAAACACTGACCTTGCGTTTGCCTGCTATTGCTACAGTTTAGCTCGTATATACACATAAACATCGTCTTCAATGTTTCAGAATAATGAAAAGTGATTCTCACAGCTGTTAGCATCATTGAAGACTAGAGGATTAACATCCAAACACAACAATCAGAATCATTATAGCATCATGTAAATTAATGTTTTTTTACTATTGTATCTTCCTACTGGATGTACTGCTTTCTATCCATCAGTATTGACTGCAGCTCAAACATGCTGGTGTCCTCACTGCAAACAGACTGCAAGTGCAGTATGGATGATGTATAAGGGCCATTCTACCGAATTCGTGTAATATGCAGTCCCTGAACAATAAAAACTATTTACAAAACAATTAGGTATTTAGGCATAGATATTTAATTAGAAAATGTTATGGTCTATATAAACCCAATGCATTACATGAGATAGTGATAAGCTAAATATATACAAAATCATCATTTATAGGGTACTTTCTATTGGGAAGTAGCTGTCCCCAACCCTGACATCTAAATTTCAATGCCTTTAAATAACACTTTTCAATTTTTTTAGATTTTATTCAATGATTTAATTTTAAAGATCTTTATGATTGGGTTGAAACAGAACTTGGAATATTTAGATTTATTGTGGGTTTAATTTTTAAATCAATTTACTATACTCAAAAAATCATGTCCCTAGTTTTCATGTCACTACCGAAACACAAGAGTTTTAGTCCATTGGCTGAGCCTGTGTTTTAGCCACGACTCTGCATTTTTGACCATGCAGTGACACTGCATCTCTGTCCCTCATGGTTGAATGGTAAGTAGCTAAATCCCATAGTTTTTATATAAATGTGTTCCAAAGTCTGAAAATCGACGTGTAACCTTAAGAATTGTCACTACCGAAACGCATGTTTTCTTCAATTAAGTAAACCTTTTGGGGTTTCATGGAAAATCTTATGTTTGTATGTGTGTTCACCTTTTCAAAGATGTGTTTGCAAGCCGTGTGCTTGCTAGAATTCTTTATTTATGCTTAAAGTTAGCTAGAATTGTCACTACCGAAACAGTCACTACCGAAACATATGGTAGTGACCTGATGATTTCGGTAGTGACAAAATGAAATGGTAAGTAGTTAAATCCCATAATTTTTAAATAAATGTGTTGTGTGGACTAAAGAGCGGCCCAGAGCACCTTTTGGAAGATTTTGGGAGAGAAATGAACATCCATCCAACAGTGCAGTCACTACCGAAACACTGGATGTCACTACCGAAAAACAGGATGTTTTGTAAAAAATTAAGTATATTGAGTAATCAACTAAAATGTTATGATACTGATTGGATTAATGTATGTTCAATGTCATCAATCAAGAACTCTGGAATCAATATGATCAGTATTTTGCATTTTACAAAGAAATATTGCACTTAGATTTTGATGAATTCTATAAATTGAACTTGACAATTTGGTAAATAATTCATTTTTATGGATTTCATTGTAAAAACCTTCAAGAAATATTTGTAAAAATACCCTTCAGAGAAGGGAAGAAAACACAATCTGAACAGGTCAATAATAATACTTTTTTACTATAGTAAATGTGATGTTTCGGTAGTGACAATTTTTGGAAGAGGAAAAACGTTCCAACACATTCTGAAAATACAATATAAAAATTGACTGTTCTTTTGCTAGATATGTGTACTTTAGATATGGTACAATATACATACGGACAAAGTTTTGGGAATAAAACATAAAAAAAATCCAAATATTTCCGACCTGACTTTGCACCAATTCGGTAGAATGGCCCATAAAGCTGATAGTCTGGCATTGCAGGCCTTTCTGATGAAACATTAAAACTATTTATTTCATCTCCAAATTAATTTCAAAGTCACCGTTATTGGCATTATTGACAGCTCTTGCAAAAACGACCCAGAGGAGACTGGATGACAAAAGTCTGTTTGACACCTACTCTCATCGGTGCTTGATAGAGCTGCAGGTTGTTGTTATTGTTGTGAAATGCATTTTAGAACACATGATGCTTGATCTTCTGAGTTTTGAGAGTTTGAGAGAGTCTGAGAAAGAGTGATGATTGATTGACAGGTATGTTGATTGATGATGAAGAAAAACAATCCCACATTGATCCTATGTAATGAACTTCTATCCTGACATGGAGGCATTCCCACAGACTCAGCAGGTACCTCTCAGTTAATGTACATCCATTTACCATCTCTTGAGGGTTTCTACAAACGATGTAGATATGAAAGAGTTCTGAATGATTGTTACAAACCCCCAGCACAATCACATTTGCTGTATCTACATTACTAATAGTAGCTAAGGCACTGCCACAGAAGCTCATGTTACAAAACAAAACCAATATATCCTCATAAAATGTTTTGAATAATTATTACATGTTTTGGTTTTGATTAGCCCCCAGGAGGGGGGGGGGGATTTTTTTTCAATTTGAATTTAAATTACATGGGATGCACACTATGGTCTAATCTGGGTTTCCAGAGCTGATATAGAACAAAAGATACATATATTTAATTGTGCTTTCTTTGTTAGCTAGTGACGTAACGACAAAGGTCAGAAGGTTAAAAAAACAGCACACCCACAGCAAATAGGGAGCTTGAGTTTTATATCTTATATGGTGGGGGGGCTTCTCGTGTTTCCGTTCCGTTCCCAATCCTTTTGAACGTGTTCTCCCTATAGGTATGTGATTTGCATATGTTGTGTCTGGATGCTACTGGATGTCCTAAAATTTCCCTTAGGATTAATAAAGTATCCAACCATCCAAGATCAAGTTACTGCTTACTACTCATTACACAACAAATCACCCTTTATTAATCAGTTACTAACATTTATAACTGGCAAAACGGAGCCTTATTGTAAAGTGTGAAACACATCATCATCTAGTAATCAGTTACTAACTTTTATAACTGGCAAAACGGAGCCTTATTGTAAAGTGCTAAACACATCATCATCTAGTAATCAGTCACTTACTTTTATAAAAAAAAAGTAAGCCTGGGGGCTAATCTCTACGGGTCTGGAAGTTACTGATACAAGAATGGTAGGGAGTGTGCAATTGGGCTAGTTGAGCCAGTTAAGGGATAGACAGTGGGATGCCAAGATGGGGATCTTCCCAAATAGTGAGCCTGCATCGATCATATAACAAATGTGTTTGTAACTCATTTATAATGGCTTATTAATGACTTACAAAGGGTTTACAACTGAATTAATAACATATTTATAAACCATTTATAATGGCCTTATTGTAAAGTGGTACCCATGTTTTGAGTAATTAACTAACTAGTTTTAGACCAAACCTCCTTACTGCTGCTTAAAAAATAACACTGTTTTGTGTGTCTTGCTTCTACAAACAATTAAAACAGGAGCTGTGAACTGTTAGATAAGAATGCAGCCACTTTGTGTCAGTAAAAGTGAACACACTCACTATGTTAAGGTTAGTAACAGTAAAAGTAAAAACATAAAGTAAACTAAAGATGAAAACACTCAAGCTATAATGTACATACTTTGATCACTGCACAATATACTGTAATGTGCAAAGGAGATTGTGCACTCTCAGATTTCCGTGCTTATGTTGATTTTAATGTTCTATTCTGTGCTTTCTATTCCATTTAGATTGTGCTAATGGCGGCATGTATTTCTGTTAGTGATCTGGAGTTAGTGTGTTATGTGTAAAGCCCCTGTAGTTTCCTTGTGTGTTAGCATCTGTGTCACCTGTGTCGGTGTAGATTAGAAGATCCCTGAGCCTTTCCCTTGTGCCGCATCAGAATAAAGCTTGTGTTCCTGTGCATCAATTATTGGTATACAGCAAAAGAAAAGTCTTGCATATTTGCTACAGTGGTGTCAGAAGTGGGATTGAGCACCACCTAGAGGAATGGAGATGCAGAGGATTGTAGATCTCATTGAGGAACTGCCGGGGCCGGGCCACTTTGGCATCACCAAGATGATTCATCGGCTCGAGTACCACTTCAGATGACCAGGCTGTTACCGGGCTGAGTTCTACACCCACTGCACTGTGTGGCTGTTGATGTCCTCGGCCATATCCCACCATTGACCAATGGAGCTGATACGTTCTCGTGGCTGTCAATGGAAGTGGCCTGAGACGTATGCGGTGCCAAAATGCTGTCAGCACTGCTGAGTGCCTGGTTTCAGTGTCAGGCATTTCAGTGCGTCTGTGGAGCTGCACAGCAACCAGGGGTGGAATTTCAAGGCGAGGTCTGTCGGCAGCTGGGCATAAAAAAGACTCTGACTACCCCGCGCTAGCTCGCCCTCTTAACCAGCCACTTGCAGCGTGATTGGGACATGTGCTTGTCCCTGGTCTTACTGGTATACAGAACGGCGGTCCAGGAGTCTGCCAAGTGTATCCCAGTAGCCCTCATATTAGCATGAGGTCTGGTGGATTTAGTGTTTTCGATCCCCTTCCAGAGCTGGAGGTGAGGCGAGAGTCTGGGCTGGGTTGCTTCTTTTAGCTTTGTGAACAGCTACAGGAGGTGCATGAGTTGGCCAGGATGGCTCTTACTGAGACTGGGGCTTGACAGAAGTGGGTATACAACGCCTGCTGTCGAGAAGAGGTCTTGGCACCTGGTGATCAGGTATGGGTTTATTGCCCTGAGCGCAAAAAGGGGACTGCATTATAGCTAACGAGACACTGTGTTGAGCCATGTACTGTGCGTGCTAGACTGTATGATGTTGTGTATAGGGTGCAGCTGGTCGGACAGATTTGAACGGTAGTTTTCCACCGAGCCCGGCTTGTGCCCTATCAGCCCCTGGCTCATCCAGACAGAGACTGAGCCTGTACCACCTACCCCTGTTCCTGCTCCACGAGCAGCTGAGGCACCCCAGGGGCGTTCCAAGTGTCAGCGATAATTTCCCCAGCAGACTTCCCCAAAAGACTTTGTGTTGAATGCCTGGGAATAACTGGCGACAATAGACAGTTCTGGTGTGGTGTCCTTGTGTATTAGTGCCTGTGTCACCCGTGTCTGGTAACCTGTGCCAGCATATAAGATCCCTGATCCTTTCCCCTGTTCCGCATCAGTCTGAAGCTTCCGTTCCTGTGCGTAGAGTCAAAGTAAACCCTGACTTGTTCCTTTGCCACAATACATGCAAGAAATGTTATATGGTACTGTCTTTGTAAAAGTACCGAAACGCAAGTTTGGAATTTAAGGTAAAAAAATAAGAATGTTTTTAGCTGTATTTGAGGTTTGTAGGAGCCACATTTAAGCTTATTTTTATTTTCATAATCTATACATTTTTTGTATATTTTTGTGTTTGGCAAGTGTGCACCCTCTACAGGTGGTGAGGGTGCTGGCCTATAAATTGCTGTGATTTGCGCACTGCGGGGAGAAGGCGGGTTACGGAGCAACACCTTCATTGACTTCAGCCTCATCCTACTCAACTGGAGCTTTGACTGAAGATAAAAAAGAACACTGACATCTCGGCATACATTTTTTTATGTTTATGTACTTTGCAATAAAAATGTGTTTATTAGTTTAAACAGTAAAGCAATTGGAATGCATTATGGGAAAATCTGCAACAGCACTCTCCAGGTGGTACAAACGTATGGAAATAGGAGCAGGGTTGAAGGAACGTTTTTGGCCAATACAAGGGCAAAATGTTCACTGAATAAAGGGAAAATGTGGTTTTGCCTCTTACAAAACTTAATCTGTGTGCAAATCTACTTGATTTTTCAACTGAAAATCTGTGTTATTTTGATGGATAATTTAAGATTAAATTTAAGGGGTTCTGTTTTGTGCTACACACATCAGGATGTTTTCATCTTCATTTCCAAGTCCAACTAAATTACATCCAGCCATCCTTGGGCTGTGTCCTTTCTCGTTCTCTCTCTCTCTCTCTTTTCCCTGTTTTCTCCTTTGCTTCTTCAAATGTTCAAGCAATCAAAAGCTCAGGACACATTCATTAAGTTGGCCCCTTTGTTCTCCAAGATTCCATTATCGCCATGGAAACACTCCCAGATTCATTATCCTACTTAAAAACTCAGACACGGTAATTAGTGATCGGTATTCCGAAAGAAGAATTACAACAGCAAAGCAGGAAGCCAGAGTACTTTGTAACATCTCACAGCAAGAGAGAGAGGGAGAGAGAGAGAGAGAGAGAGAGAGAGAGAGAGAGAGAGAGAGAGAGAGAGAGAATGAATGAGAGAGACTAAAGTATGTTTTTTCTCTTTGGTCTGATTTTTTATTTTATTTTAATTTTCAGATTGTGTAAAAGCCGATGGAACAGTAAAAAAAAAAAAGATCTGTTTTCTTTGGTTTATTTCGCACTTTGTGAAACTCTCAAGTGATCTCCAGGCCACAGAGAGCCAACTGGATGCGTCTGGGTTTCATCCTCTTTACCTGAAGCAGTAATGAGACATCGTGGGATTTTTTTCTTCTGTCTCTCTTCCATCTGTCTGAAAGATTTTCAGAGGAGCGCTAACTCCCATCCACTTTCTCCTCTGTGGAGAGAACTGAAAACCTCTTCAATCCAGTGGGTTTAATGTTGCTATTAGCTCAATGGAGCTCTGTGTGTGTGTGTGTGTGCATGCATGCGTGCGTGCATGCGTGCGTGCGTGGGTGCGTGTGTGTGTGTGTGTGTGTGT
>NC_137922.1:12282315-12287315 GCF_963457725.1 Sprattus sprattus | reverse complement strand
TGTTTTCAAAACTAGCCAACAGACAGCAACACATCCTAATAATGTGTCCTTACAAGAGCACCTGAAACTGTTTGGAAAATTAAATCATGTTTCTATTTTATGTTTCTATCCACCTGCAGTAGACCAGTGTTATGAGGTTATTGGGCTAGTTTCTCCAGACACAGATTCAACATCTAATTATCTTTCTCAAAGCTTTTCACTCCCCAACGCCATCTGCTAGTAACACCCATACAACTGTATCATATTGGAATACCTACTGTCACAGAATCCTAATGGAAAATACCTTCCACAATACTTCCCAGTGTTATCTTGAGCGTTGCTCCATTTCTAGATGGCTGTCCAGCTGACATTATGCCACACTTATTTGTTTTATCTTTTCACTGTTGTTTTTAAAAAAAAATGTTATACCCTACCATGTCCTTAAAAAAAAAAAAAAAGATATAGAGAGTAGGGGAAAAAAACGGAAAGAGCAAATCCTCAGGAGGCATTATTAATTCATGGGTGAGCTCGCCGACTGCCGGGGAGAGTGCACCACGCTGCTGCGCTGCTCTTTATTCGCTGATGCCATTTTTCTGCCCCGCGTTCTGTCTCTCCTCTTCTCTCCTCTCTTCTCCGCTCTCCTCTCACCTCCGTCGGGTCGGGTGAGCCTGCCAATGGAGCGAGTTTACACCAGGGCAAGAGTTAGGTCAGCACCCAGGTCCGAGGAACCACAAATAGACGACAAAAAAAGATTCATCTCAAGAAGTCCCCACTTCTATGTCGAAAATGGTGGGGTTTTTTTAAGAGATATTTTTAAGGATTATGTAGGGGGTATTTTTATTTTATTTGTGAAGTATTTGTGAGAGGGCACTAACTGTTGTCAGAGCAACGGCCTATGAACAAAGTGTGAAGGACACATGAACCGCATATGCCATTGATACATGTGAGGCAAACCCTTCCAAAGTATTGATGGTGGAAATGATAATCTAATGTACATCCAATGCTATTTTAACCGTCTGGTACTGTATGTAACTACAGATTATCACAACTACAGATTATCACAACTACACGTTATCACATAACAGTTTCCTCCGTGAGTGGGGTCAGGACCAAACTCTTTGCTTTTCTTCTTGCCCTCCCTCTCTTTCTCCATCCCTCTCTCTCTCTCTCTCTCTCTCTCTCTCTCTCTCTCTCTCTCTCTTTCTTTCTGTCTCTCTATCTCTCTCTCCCTTGCTCCCTTTTCTCCCTCTTCTCTATCTATTTCTCCTCCCCTCTCTGTTTGGATTACTGTCCTCCGATCATGAATAATGGAGTTTTGGATTCCCGTGCGTGTGGTATGGCATTGTTCACAGTTTGTGTCACATCAGTGCATGTTTAACTAAGCAAAACAAAAGCTTTTCAATATTTCAGGAAGCACGGGATTCACACTGACTTTTGGGGCTTGGCTCCTGCCGTTACACATGCACACCAAGCTGCACACACACACACACACACACACACAGACACACACACAGACACACACATAAACACATACACACACACCTTCTCTACCCTATAAACATATACACATGGATGAGATCACATCTTTTCATTTATCTATGCAGACAGATACAAATAAACAGTTAAACTTACCTTGAGAGACATTATCACCTTATTTTCATTGCCCTGGACAGTATATATTTACTCTTAATACTTTAGAGACTGTCATTCACCAGGCACCAGACTATCTGTCTGTCATTGAGGGAGCCGCCACCATACAGACACACAGACACAAGGACAAACATACTGTAGGTACACACACACTCACACATAGACACAGACAAACACACACACACACACACACATACACACAGACAAACACACACACACACAAGGACAGACATACACATACACATACACACACACATACACATACACATACACTTACACTTACACTTACACTTACACTTACACTTACACTTACACTTACACTTACACATTCACATACACATACACACACACATACTCACAGACACAGACACAGACACAGACACAGACACAGACACAGACACAGACACACACACACACACACACACACACACACACACACACACAGACACACACACGCACACGCACACACACACACACAGGCACAGACACAGACAGACAGACACACACACACACGCACACACACACACACACACACACAGACATAGACACAGACACACACACTCACACACACACACACAAACAGACACACGCACAAAAACAGACCAAATTGTCCCTGAGCTTCAGGGAGTAGAGTGGGAGAGCGTAAAGAGCAGCTGTATGGGTCTGTGAGGAGCTATTGGGCAGATGCAGTGGCTATAGCCACAGAACATTGGGAGAATAGACTGCAGTTGTGTTCCATATCCCTACTGGTAGGCAAATGGCTGCCTTACATCATTAAGATAATGCCCTGAGAGAGAGAGAGAGAGAGAGAGAGAGAGAGAAAGAGAGAGAGAGAGGGATGGAGGGAGGGAGGGAGAGAGAGACTCCTTTATGTTTGACATCAAAATCCTTGAGACAAACACACGCAGGAAACATAAGAGGAAATGATATACATACTGTCCCTGTTTATCCTAGGTTGTATCCTGAGATACCCACTCTTCCTCTCCTCCCCTGCTCCTCTTTATAGAGGGTTGACACTGTTGGCAGTAGTAGGGTGGCAACGGAGCATGACACAAGTCACATGGCATTCGTCCCCGGTGCCAGCAGCGACCCGACAGGGGCACAGCACTTCCCTTTACGGCTGCCGTTAGCAGCACTGAGGGTGCGATTGTGGTGCTGCCTCATTTCAGGAAGCTTAATTGGGTCTGACTGGCTGTGCTTTTAAATCAAGCTTAACCAGAGAGCAGCCACACCCAGACAGTACACACACACACAAAAAGAGAGTGTAGGCATGCAAACGCACACATAAACACACATATACACCCACACACACTTATATGAGACACAGAGCACACACACACACACACACACACACACACACACACACGCTTATCTGTGCATGACCCTTTAACACTGAGCTGATCACCCATCTGTCGAAGCTCACAAAATGTTTCATGACTTTGTGTCCCCTAACAGTGACATGCAGGACTTGGCCACACTCTCACAACCAATATGTCACAATAGTTGGTAAGGCACCAGAAAAATAAATATATGTCAAGAGTCAAATGAAGGCTGTAGTGTGTGTGTGTGTGTGTGTGTGTGTGTGTGTGTATGTGTGTGTGTGTGTGTGTGTGTGTGTGTGTGTGTGTGTGTGTGTGTGTGTGTGTGTCTGTGTGTGTCTGTGTGTGTATGTGTGTGTGTGTGTGCGTGTGTGTGTGTGTTTTAAGTAGCATCTGCCGTGTGCTTATATTGCTTTATCCCGTATTCTCTTTGGTTCTCAACCCGCCTCTGGAGTGGCTTGTTTTGACAAGCTATCTGCAACTTCCTTTTGACAGAAACACTGTGTCGTCTTTTAAAGTGACTAAAACACACATCTGAGCCCGTATGCTTGCCTGTCAGCACCTGATGAGCGAAGAGATTCCCCCATAAAGCAAAATAAGATCAAATGTAAACACTACAATTGCATAGCTTTTTGTCTCCTGTTTGGACATTGGAAATAAGAATGAAAGTCTGTATGATATGTGGGTATCTACTTAATGCATGGTACCATACGTATATTTAGGGCCCTTAATACAGCTGTAATACAATTAGAGTTCAGTTAGCTAAGCCAAGATATAATGCCTTGTTCTGATCTAAACATATTTGCTCTGTGTTAAAAGGAATTAAGAATAAATCAGTCAGCCCGTGGAAAACCAATGTGAAAGAATTCTGGTTGTAGTCGGTTATCTTCCTGATAATTTGTGATGAACTGTCAACTGTACGTGTTCATTATTAAACTGCAAGAAAACAGGCTTATAATATTGTCCAGTACATCTATAAGTATTTATTTGTACGATAATAAATATGATATTTATTTGAACCTTTCCCCTTTTTAAGACGGGGTAAGAATATCTATTTGTCCTGTGAGTCAGCAATGGCAACAAGATCCCCAAGAGTGGTATTTGAAAATATGTGTCAACTGGACAATATTCTTTGTAGTGTCAAAAAAAATATATATATATTTTCATTATCTTTTTCTCTCTCATATACTTCAGAAGATTATAGAAAACAAAGGTCCTTAGCATGTGTTGGAGGCTGAAGAGAAAATTCAGGAATTGTGCTTCCAACTCAAAATTCATCTGGGACTGCATTACCACAAAGACGTACACACCAAAACGAGAGGAGGGGATTATGAGTTCTTGTAAATGGTTGATATTTTTCACCGGCTGTAGGGCTGTGTGATTGTCTTAATGGTTCGTTAAAGAGTTTGTAAGAGAAACCAACCCTGCATTTAGGGAGGTGACCGTGCCTAATCAATGTATGGATCCTGCCATCTGCTGCCAATACTGGAAATGACATCTAAGGGCCATTAGAGAAAAAGCAATAGCCTTCCTGTTCTGTGTGAGCATAATGAGTCCGCTTTAAGACATTACTGTTACTAATACTGTAAGTTTACTCGAGAGGTTCATATTCACAGATATATTGTATATTAGTGTTTGGGTATGTGTGCATGTTTGTGTATGGATGTTATATTTATTACATATATGGTTTATGTGTTTACATATATGGTTTAAGTTTTCATTTCAATATGAATGAGAATGTGGAAAATGCTACCCTTACAATTAACAATGTGAGCTTATTATGGACACCACATGGCAGATACACAAACAAAAGATACCTCAGCTGTATTCTGTAATAGATCATTTTATGCTTTAACAACTATTTGAAATGACTTGTAATTATCAGATCAAATAACAATTATTGTATGAAAAACTAATGTATATACAATATCTTTCAGTACAGTACATCCATAGTACAGCGCATCCATTAGAATTAATAAATAATTCTAAATTGGTTTAAAATGAAAAGAAAATAATAAAAGGCAGACAACCAATAATATATTGCATCCACTA